>NW_019385200.1:1208-19976 GCF_000671375.1 Centruroides sculpturatus
TAGACGAAGTTAAGAATATTAATTTATAATTAACGTAAAAAAATTAAATTTTGCAAATGAAGAAAAATGGATTGTAAAATAAAGATAATTATTGTTTAAATTCACCAATCTTTATCAAGAAAGAAATCTTTTTAAGCTAGATTGTTAGCATATATTATTAATATTATCAAACAAGTATTCTAATAAACGATAAAATATATTTTTCAACTTTAACGTGTCTTTCTTTCTTAAAAAAATACGTGTTAGCTGATGCCCTGGGTCGGAATTCACACGAAACTCAGTATTTTGGTTTATTATTCTTGCGGAATGATCATAGAAGTCACCCAATTTGATGATTACCCCTTGGGGATAGAGTTGGCCATCGAAAGATGGCGCTATCTGTTCATATATAAATATATATATATCATCACTGCAGTAATATAACAGTTCTTCCCTCATTTTTTATTGTTGCCATTTATTCCATTGCCACCTTGTACGACATTTTTACTGTTTATTTACGTCAAGTTCATTTTTACATCGAAATAAATCTACTTGAACTACATTTTTTTTTGTCCTAAATAATTGATTAACTAACAATTTTCTTCTCGTTTATCATATAAAAATTTTAAAATATATTTTTAATCAGCAATTTCTTTACTGAATATAATATTTAAATATATTTTCATCAATGGCTCCTTTACATTATACACAAAATACATCATTGTTATTCAGTTATATGCAATAAAGGTTTAAATAAATTAAACATTTTTTTTAAAGAATATTCAACGTCATTATAAAAATTTTTAAAAAGAATTAACGTTTAAATGTTCGTTAATATTCAATAATATTTTTTCAACTAATAATATTATAAGCATTATATTACCAAACTACCGCAAACTTATTAAAATTCAGCTTTAAATTAATTTGTGAAAGTCTTGTAATATTATTAAAACTTTAAAAATTCTTCTCAGATTATAAATATTTACAACATTATAAAATAAAATTTCCTATGTTAAAGGAATCAAAGATAATATAAGATATAAAATTAAAATTAGTTGATAGAATAACATAGGCACGTAGAGATAACTGATGGAAAGTTCTATAGAGATTTTATATTTTTACACACGTTTTCATTAATTCTATTATAAAAGATTTTAAATAATAAAAATTGCAGTTAAATTATAACTAGTAATACAGAAAATTAGATTAAATAATGATTTCAGAATCAGAATGTAAAATAACCTGATATTTTTTCTTCTTATGATGAAAAATATTCCAATTAAACCTTACGAAAATATAAAAAGTATTGTAAAAACTCAAATTTCTTTTTTATTTTATGATTTTCTACATGAAGAAATTTGACTTTTTCTTTTTAATACAGTAGAGCGTCGTTTATCCGAAAGCTGGTTATCCGAAACGTCTGTTATCCGAAAGCATGCCAGTTGGCAAATTTAAATTTTCGCTAGTGATGTGGCGCTGCAATCTTTGGCTATTTCTCGGGCTACTCAAATATTTTACGTTTTTGATACTAAATAAACTTCTGAAGTATATTTTTTTTATTGTTTTTATATTTTTCAATATATTTATTTTGTTTGTACAAAATAATAAAATAATTTTTAACGATACAATTGTCTTCGTTAAGCTTAACATCGACGAAACTTCAACGCGAAGCGACAAGCAACGGAAAAAAATTTCAACACGGAATAAATTAATATATTTTTTCGTACTTGATTCGTTATCCGATAAATAAGTTGTCCGAACAACTCCAGTTCTTAATTGATTTGGATGAACTACGCTCTACAGTACAGTCGACCCCCCTATAAGATTATAGATACGTTCCATTCTTTAGGAATCCGATTTCTTACGAGTCCTTCCGATCACAGCCAGACACGTGTGAAGTTTACGGACTACGGCTGATTGGAAAGTTTTTTCCTATAAAATATACGCTGGCTCTATTTTGGTTTTAACGACACACTAGTTAATTACGTCAGAAATCGATGATTTGTGAGTTATATTTTTTTTCTGTAAAATGTTTGTATAATTTTTATACATTTAATAGGTTTTATATTTCATATTTAATAATAATGTTATCGTCATCATCATCATATTTATTTTTACAACATATGAATTATATTATACGACATAATATACATCATACAGTTTAATACAGTGTTAGTTAATGTTAACAATAGAGAACAATTTTTCTGTCAAATGGAAATGTTACAAATAATTTGAGAGAAATACAACTAAGAATAGTAAATTTAAATTTTAGATATACAACTACATATAATTCTTATTTTGTTTAGACATCAATTATATTTACAAATGTGGTGAATCTACTGCTTTTTCAAGACAGCAGATGACTGTACAAACATTAATTTTCATTTGACAAATAGTATTGTTCTGAAACTTTTACAAAACAATTGTAAATTTTATATAGATCCGTTATATTAAGATTTTTTACACCTGATTTAAACTGCAGCACTAAGAAAACATAAGGCCTGCAATCCAGATTATATTTGTAGTTTTGGAGACTGTGTCATTGAAAAAAAGACATTAAATTCATCGTTCTAAACAAACAGTAAACTTTTTACTTTACATCGTCGAATTTCTTGCTAAAACTATAGTTTATTAATTTGTTGTAACACGTTATTTGTCAGTCACTAACGACTTAACAGTGAAATTTCCATACTTATTAAGTAAAAATTAATGGCTCTCCTACATAAAAAGTTTGCCAGTAAATGTGCCGGTATAAAAACTTTCAATAATTTGTTTTATTTTTAAACGTATAATATAGAGAGCATTCGGCAGAGCTTGTAATATTTTGTATAACACCGGTCAATTGAATTAGAGAAGAGAAAAACGAATACAATCCACTCACCATCTGAAAACAATTCAAAGTATAATAAATAAAACAGCACAAAATAATACTTTTTCTATTTACGATTATTCCTAAGTATTTCTCTTTCTTTAATAAAAATATATTTTTATTAAAGAATGAAAATGCATTTTGAATTAAAACGTTATAACTAATTTTATAATATTTTAAGAAATGATTAAACATTGCTGATGATTACAAAATAAATAACAAAATGAAAATTATTAAATTTAAATACACTTCCTTTTATATTACTTTAACATACTTAAGTACATTTCCTTTAGTTAATTTTTTACAAGCAACCATGAGTGTTGTTTGTATTTTATAATCAAAAATTCATATTTGCCGTATTATATAAATACGATATTCTGTAATAAAACTAAAAACAACACAATAATAAGACGTATTTACCCTTATCAAGAAATTTCTTTTGACGTAAAAAAATCCCCACATCGATATCCCGAAAGGTCTTCCTCCGAATCTCTTGATGAAACCTATGATCTGAAATTATGCAATTATTAATAAAATTACATTACATATGCAATTAAATTACTAAATAACGTACTTTAAATCTGTATATCGGCGAGAAGATAGAAGAGTTATACTTCCCTATGTTGATAAAACTGTCGTATATCTGAAGTATATTTATAAAAAAAATTTTTTAGTTTATTTTATAAATAGTTACATCTTATTACTTTCATGTTGATTACAACGATACTCACGATCGAGGTAAAACTTGATAATGCCCACGACACTATTATTGCTCCAGTTAAAAATATCACTGCAATTATTGCGATTGCCACACGAAAAATTATGCCAAGACGTACGAAGAGAACGATATATATTAGAAAGCAAGTTTGATAGACAAAAAAGCTGTATATAAGAGGGAGAAACGTTTTCCATTTCTCGTTGGCTTCTTCAAATATCTGCCAAATTTTCCAGAGTTTTTCCATTAGTTGATCAATAAAAGATTTTGTTGCATTCGTTGCAAACTGCAACTGAATAGAAATGTTTATCAATTTTTTTCCTAAAAGCGACAAAAATATAGCTGAAAGTAAAAGTATACAAATCGAGTGAGACGCTACATAAACTAACCAAAGTTCTATGCTGAAAACACAGAGCAGAGACATTTTATAATTGAAATGTACCGACTTTAATGCGAAATAACCGATGTACGAACTCATTGTGATACAACATAAGAGAAACAAAACGTAAAAACAAAAATAATAAATAATGTAACCTTCATATTTCTCGATAAATTCTTTTTCTTTCTTAAAATCTTTCATCAAATGATGAATATTAATCTTTCTCCTTTTCAAAATACTGAATTGTAAAGCTGTGTACAAGGAAGCGTTCCATGCAACGAATATAATGTAAAATTTATTATTTTCAAAAATCGATAATATTTGAATACAAACGCCTTCAGACGCAATCGTTACTGTAAATATTAATACCATCGTTTATAAAAATATTTCTAGTAAATTCGTATAAACTGTAAAAATTTTCGAGTTCTTCTTGATTTTTCTTGCTGACAATCACAAGTTTCCAACAAATTCAAAGCAAATACTTCGGAAACAGAAATCAAAGGTCGAAGTTTTGTGGCAATGCAATTGGTGTATGGTGAATGCATTTTGTTCGAAATAAGTGCAATGATTATTCCGTTGAACAGTCCCGATGTGCGCCAAAGTTAATCGTTGACTTCAATTACAATGTAACAGATTACAGATTCGGCAATATACACTTTTAAAAAGTTAGAATGACGCTTTTAGTCGTTTGTTCTTCGCTAGAATATAAGTTGAGGTTAATTCGTAAAGGAAAATATGATTCGTGGTTGACTGAGAGACACAATTGTGAAGATAATCGATAGCGTGACGTTAGCGAGTGTTTAATCTAATCACGTTACGGATTGTAAGTAACTGAATTTCTACTTGGAATCAATTTCCGATAAATTTCAATTTATATACTATTTTCAACACGTTGTTTGATAATATATTTGGTATCATTTTAAAATATAATGTCATATTGTTTTATTTTCACGTGTAGCATATTATTTTAAATTATAAATATTATTCTGTATTACTTTACAGCTTGAGGAATTTAAAGTGTAGGTTTGTGTTTACTTATTGTTTAATGTGTTAGGATTGAATAGACTTGGCACTGAATTACAATTATCTTACGAAAACAAAACCTTTATTAAAATGCTATTATTATCTCGCTACAGTTTTTTCGAAAGTCGACTTTTTCTGTGTCATGTGAATCTTCTACTCGCCATATCAGTTCAACTTATTTGTTTTGTGCTTTCTTATGCCTGTATATATAAGAGTTACGTGGACAATAACTAAGAACAACTGACTGACGATACAACTTTACTTATAAAAATATAAAGAATAGTTTTTATCTCACATTAGCATATACATATATTACTTGAACTTTTAAACTTCAAGAGTTTGATATTTCCGATACAAAAGAGCACGAGTAAAAATTTAATCGTATGTTTTGTTAACATATAAAATAATGACAAATGAAAATTTTGTTATTGTCGAATTTTATTCTTTTAATTGATAAAATAAACCTCATACACAATAAAGATTTTTATGTTTATGTTTAAAACTTTGTTCTCAATTTTGTGCAATTTTAACATAACATATTCTCTCACCATAATCATTTTATGAACTGTTTAAACTCATTTATGATAGCAATGTTACTGACTTTGTCGAGTTAAGAAATATCATTTATTCAATGAGTTATAACAAATATGAATGTCACAATCACCACACATGATTAAACAGAAGTATGGTTTTTTTAATTTGTTATTTCGTTTATTATGATATAATTATATTACAATATGCTTACATATTATTTATTTAAATCTTTTATTTACTTATAATTACTTTTGACATTTTTTTCACTTTGAAACAGAGATTTCATGTCGTAGAAAGTATTGTTCTATCACTCGTGTTTTGTTCCATACAAAAGTTATAATCTCAGTGTCATTAAGCCAATGGACATGCTTATAATTGACTATAATGACATTCATTTGTAAATTAATTATTGTAAAAAAATCTATATATATAATAACTCGTTTAAAAGTAGTGATATATTCTTTTCTATAAACACAAGTAAAAAAATTGGAGTAAATTTTAGATAATGAATTTGAAAAACGTGTCGATTTCGAACTTTTTCTCGTTCTCATTATATTTCGAGACAGACACGGTCAACTGTATATACAGGTATGCCTCGCCTTACGTCGGTAATTGGTTCCAGGAAAGCGACGTAAGTCGAATTTACTTGTCTCCGAATCTACTTGTCACTAGGCTAAACCATAAATTACCATTTCCGGTTCTGTATTTTATTTATTAAGCTTACAAACAATTTTATTAAATTTTAGTTTTTAATATAGTACAAAAAAAGTAATCTGAATTTACGAATGCATGTACTGTAAATACAGTACATACTTGTAAATGTATATATTTTAATGTGATTTTATGTGCTTTAAACGCTTTTCTAGTGATATTACGACTTCAATATTTGTGGCGGACAGACGTAAAGTCGAATAAAATGACTTAAACTTGATTTTTATTTTTCCATATACTTTTTTGACAAACGACGTATAATCGGGAACGACGTAACTCGAAACGACGTAAGTCGAGGTATACCTGTATTTACATAATCATGCGAGAATTATTCTATTGTAAAAAAAAATTATATCTTATTTCTTATTATTTCTTTATTTTGTTCATGACATATTTGATGATATTTTAATCACTCGAATGAGGTTATCGCTTCAAAATGTGCTATTAATTAACTAGTGAATGAACAAACTTTATTCTAACTTTTAGTCAGTATTGCTTATTCACGAATATACTTAAACTAGAATATACGAGTAAAGTGAATTCTTATCAATTAATAACAATCAATTTTTCATTTAATGTTTTGTTTCAGGTTGTAGAAAGACAAACACTTTTTATCTCTAAACGTTTCTTCCAGCACGAATCTTTGTCTACCTTTATAAAAATCAATAAGTAAATTAAAATGTTCTACGTTAGTCACATTCCATAAACTTATTAACGTTAAGTGATTTTGTAGAAAATTAATTAAATGCGCTAGAAACTTTGTAACGACGTCGTAGAAGATGTTTTAAAATAGCTTTTCTGATATCAACCTTGAGAAATTAATTGCAAAGTAAACTTTCGTAATTTCATATAGGTGTAGTATATCTAGACATTCTACAAATATATTTAGCTTTATTAAATTTCATTTTGCATTAACGTAGAAACAATGGAAACCAATTTTAAAGTGCTTTATATAACTTAATTAAGATTCTTTAACTAAATAATTTTATAAATTATATAAATATACCTTTGGTTAAAATTTAAAAATTTCAAAATTACGTAAGAGAGGTATATTAAAATTATATTTTTTTGTTGTATGCAAAATCGTTCATGATTATGTAATTACTTTTATGTTCTTCAAAAAACAAACAGTAAAAATAAAGTAAAATTCCTGTTGCAGTTTTGGCCGTTGTTGTTCGACTTTACGTCCGCCCGCCACAAATATTGAAGTCGTAATATCACTAGAAAAACGTTTAAAGCATATAAAATCATATTATACGAGTATGTTCTATATTTACAGTACACGCATTCGTAAATTTAGAATACTTTTTTCTGTACTATATTAAAAACTAAAATTTATTTGTTTGTAAGCTTAAAATTGATTTTTATTAACCATATATTATTAAAAATGCATTAATAAATAAAATACAGAACAGGTAATAATAATTTATGGTTTAGCCTAGTGACAAGTAGATTCGGAGACTTACGTCGTTTTCCTGGAACCAATTAACGACGTAAGGCGAGGTATACCTGTATAATATAATAGAAAAGTTAAAACTACGATAGAAATAAATAATCTTTATCAACGTTGTTGTTTTACTCGTAGCAACTCCGAGCTCAACTGTTAATACTACAATAAAAAAATAAGTAAACTTTGTAACAATTAATTAATTTGACGACTATGTAATGTTGTAGCAAAAAATTCTTGACAATTGTTCATTTTCAAAATGTCTTATGAGAGCTCTTTCAAATTCAGTATATTAGCGCAGTATGTGTTTAACACTTACGTAAAGTTGCCATCTCTCTGCTTGTACAATACTTTTCTTGTCACCAGCTTGAAGTTGACTTTTTCAATAGGTATTCAATAATGAAAAAATTTTTTGACTTCGCATCTGCGTCAGCTTGTTCATTTCCTCTTACACATACATCCTGAGATTGTAATGAGAAATTGTAAAGTTGTAATGTGAAATTACTTGCAAAAAGTGACAAATCATTCCAAATGTTTTAGAATGATTTGACACTTTTCAAATCAAAAATGTTTTGGAAACAAGATATATTGTTTATTAAAGCAATTATAGAAGAATTGAATGACGCAATCACTTCGTACGATAAAGCAGAAATATAGCTTTTTTAGTTTATTTTTCTTTTATTTTCCTATGATTATATTACAATATGTTCACATCTTATTATTTTATTTCGCTTATGTATTTAGTTATCGGCAATTGTCACCTTTTCAAATAATCATAAAAATACATTTCTGTGTGTAATTTATTAAAAAGTCTAAACAATTATAATTTAGAACTTTTAATTATATGCGTAGATATTTACGTGCTCTCACATTGCATGAGCGATTTAATAGATAGGTAAAGAGTGGTTTAAAAACAATGAACAACAGTAGTTTTTGTAACTAAAATGCTCATTAATTGACCTAAGTATTTTCAGTAATGAAATTAAAAATCACAAAAAGTTGCTAGGACTTAAGGTAAAAACCACAGGACAAACATTAAGAAAAACACTAAAATAAACACAAGTCTGAATACAACAATATACAATTTTCACGAGGTTGATTAAAAAAGATTTCTTTTCGTGCGATTTGTGTGTAAAAGATTATTCATGCTAAATTTGTTGTTGTAACATTGAATCATTTGTATAACGTTTAAACAAATATACGTACAATTTTGACTTTTATATATTTATAGAAAAATGCATAATTATATATAATAGAAAGTCCAGAACAGTTTTAAAATTTAAGAATTTCGTAAACATTAAATTTACTTGATTGGATGTAAATTTAAATCAAATAATTAGTTTTGTCTTTAATAAATATGTATTTATATATATTTATAATTTGAAAATTCCTAAACGATTATTTACAGATTTTAGACGAATCACAAATTACATATTTTAGATTGAAATTTTTGTGAGACTTTGCACGATGTTTTTAATGCATCCATTTCAACCGTTGTTACTTTTTTTCTTTTATACCCCAGTCTTTCTCTATGCCTAACAAAATGCTTTTATCAATAGCATTATATATATATATTTTACTTGATCTAGTTATTTCTTTTCTCCACCATACTCCATTTAATCTTTAAACTGCTTTCTTATTTTGTGTTAATCTTGTATTAATTTCTAATACATGTTTTCCAAATTAATAAATTTGTATTCCAAGATAATTGTGATGTTAATATCTCCCAATCTTTTTTTTATTCCATTCTTGTCTGTTTTAGCCCCACCTATGCACAAATATATTGTGCATAGGTGTATATATCACTCGTGTTTATATAAAAAACTCTACTATAATATTTTTGTTTTATTTTTATTGTCACATATTTTAGATTATTTTTATCCTCTGCTGTTATTATCTGATCATCTGCAAATTGCAATGTAAACAATTGTTTATTGTTAATATCTATTCTCAAAATGAGTGAGTTTCCAAAAGAAGTTTATTGTGAGTTTTCAAAAAAAAAAAAAAAAAAAAATCNAAATTGATAACTCAGCTGAAATCATCTTCAGTGTTATGTTTACTTAGCTCCTCTGAACACTGCAGAACATCTTTGTGAAAAAGTTCCTGTCGTGTCGCTATATTATTATGCCCTGTATATCACACAACATTGAAATATGGAAAAAATACTTTTATCGCATTGTAGGTACCGGTACTATGGGGTCGATTTGACCTGAAACTGAAATAAACATAAGCGGAATGACTTTAAAACTATCGAACGTGTGTCACATACTTAGAAATAACTTACTATAAAATACGTGGCAGGCTAGGCAACTAATCGGGATAGTTTCAAAAAAAAAAAAAAACCATATTTTAAACAAGGTTTAAGTTAAATAGACCCCAATAGTAACTGAGCAGGTTTAAATATAAATTGAATTGTATAAAAGTTTAAAATGCAGGTGAATTTTTACAGTGTTAGAGTTGAATAAATTTACAATGAATGAAATTTTATTACATTGCAATTTATCGTCTCGACACTTTGTAGTGTTATTATTAGAGTATAACAATTATCAGACGATTATCGAGAGAAACGTAATTGAATACCATGAAATAATTACGAAGAAATTATATCGAATTGATTGTAATAAATTGCATCTCTGCTTTAAATAGAAGCCTATTTATCGATCTTTTAGAGTAATTCTCTGTGATTATGAAACTTAAATCTTATATAACTTCAATTTCATAAATGTCGTAAAACTTTTTGAATNTATACAAGTTTAAAATGCAGGTGAATTTTTACAGTGTTACCGTTGAATAAATTTACAATGAATGAAATTTTATTACAGTGCAATTTATTGTCTCGACATTTTGTAGTGTTATTATTAAAATGCAACAATTATCAAACAATTATCGAGAGAAACGTAATTGAATACCATGAAATAATTACGAAGAAGTATATATCGAATTGATTGTTTAATACATTACATCTCTGCTTTAAATAGAAGCCTATTTATCGATCTTTTAGAGTAATTCTCTGTTGTAATCATTGTGATTATGAAACTTAAATCTTATATAAATTCAAATTCATAAATGTCGTAAAACTTTTCGATCAATAGATATTGGTTTTCGATTTAGGAAATGCAAATAGAAATAAAATTTATGAAAACGTAAATATACAATATTAAATTAAAGAATATATCTATTATGTTTATCAGATTAGTAGTGGTTTGGTTCANGATTGTAATAAATTGCATCTCTGCTTTAAATAGAAGCCTATTTATCGATCTTTTAGAGTAATTCTCTGTGATTATGAAACTTAAATCTTATATAACTTCAATTTCATAAATGTCGTAAAACTTTTTGAATCAATAAATATTGGTTTTCGATTTAGGAAATGCAAATGGAAATAAAATTTATGAAAACGTAAATCTACAATATTAAATTAAAGAATATATCTTTATGTTTATCAGATTAGTAGTGGTTTGGTTCATACTGATCACAAAATTAATTTTTCGAGTAAATTACTGTCGAATAAATTAAAATTACAAAAATATATTTTAAATTAAATTCAGATTGCAATTAAATATTTGTCGAATGGAATTATTTCAGATCACAAAATTTAATTATGTTAATTTTATTTTAACAATAAAAGAAAGCTTCTGTATTAATTATTAAATGTTTTAATATCAAGAAAATTAAAACACGATAATTGTATGAAATAATATAACACCAAAACAAAATTATATTTGAATATTTTTTTATTTTTAAATGAATAGATTAAATAAGTTTATTTTATTTAAGCTTTTCCAGTTTTTTTATCCAGTTTATCTAAAACGTGAAATGTTCTTGGTCTAATTTCTGATATTTTATAAATTAATGTGAAATCCGGATTTTCTACCGATTTTTTCCCCGATCAATGTTTCGTTTTACCTAAAATCCCAATTAAATTCTCTAAGAAACTAGAGTGAAAAATAACTTGGATGAGGGAGAAATTTNATAATACTAATCCTAATTTTTATTTATATAAAATTACAGAATGCGATTCTAATGGATTTTGAAGCATTTCAAGTGAAATTATTTATCAACAGTTGGCCATAAAAACATTACACAGCCTTATAGAAGCTGTAACAAAAGATCAATGTCAAGTCAATTTTACTAGCAAAAAAATTAATGTATTAAATTTAATAAACAAAAAACATTAGATGTACAGTACCTGGCTGAATCAAACACAGTAATTTATAAAACTTATTAAATTATTTCACAACGTATAATGAATAATTTTTATTTAAATATAAACAGATAAAAAAACTGTTTTAAAACTGCATTGTTCTCTTTGCGATATTTTATCTTACGAACAATTCTTAATTAAACAAGTAAAAAACATAACTTTATTATATTTTTTTATAATTATTATATTTATCAATTTCCCTATTTCACTTTGTCTTATTCTATGATATTATTTTAAGTTGTCGTGTTTTAATTTACTTGAATATTAGAACGAATTGTAAAAATTATTACAAAATAATAAATTTGATAATTAGAAGGAATATATCGAACTTCCCTTATTTATTTAAGATTTGTGATCGAAATATAAATTTTCTGATCAGTCTGACCCAAACCACTTAAACCATATCAGATAAATATATCAGATATATCCTTGTAATTTAATATTGTATATATACGTTGTCATAAATTTTATTTCCATTTGCATTTCCTAAATCGAAAAGCTATTAGCCATTGATCGGTAAGTTTTACGACATTTATGAAATTGAATTTATATAAGATTTAAGTTTCATAATCACAATGATTACAACAGAAAATTAATCTAAGAGATCGATAAATAGGCTTCTATTTAAAGCATGAATGCAATTTATTAGACAATCAATTCGGTATAATTTCTTCGTAATTATTTTATGGTATTCAATTACGTTTGTCTCGATAATCGTCTGATAATTGTACTTTAACAATAACACTACAAAGTGTCGAGACGATAAATTGAACTGTAATAAAATTTCATTCATTGTAAATTTATTCAACGGTAAAACTGTAAAATTCACTCGCATTTTAAATATTTCAAACTTTTATACAATTCAATTTATATTTAAATCTGCTCAGGTAGTATTGAGTCTATTTAACTCAACCCTTGTTTGGACTATGTTTCTTTTGGAAACTATGACGATTACGAATATTAAAGCAGTTAAAGAATTATATAGATTATTGAAAAATATTGGGGAAAAAATCAAAAGGACTAAGACAGAAATGTTGTATGTCACCAACTTCATTTAAAATCTAAGTAAAAGAAGTATAAAAAATATGAAAAAGCAAATGTTATGATATGGTAACAAATATTAACAATACACCAATATTTACATTGCAATTTTCAAATGATCAAATGATAATAAGGATAAACTAAAGTACATGACAATAAAAATAAAACAAGAATATTTTAGAGGAAACTTATATATTAACATTAGTGAAACAATATATTTTTGCATAGGTGAGGCTAAAACAGACACAAAAATAGAGGAAGGAGAAAAGTTTGAAAGATGTTAACATCACAATTATCTTGGAATACAAATTCATCAAGATGGAAGAGATACATTGGAAATTAATACAAAATTAGCATAAGTAAGAAAGCAGTTAAAAAATTAAATGGAGTATGGTGGAGTGAAGAATTATATATGTATATAACGGTTGAAATGGATGCATTAAGAAGATCGTGCAAAATCTCAAAAAAAAGAAATAATAACTAATGAGAGATTCAAAGACCTAATAGAATTGAAGCTATTAAAAGACCTAATGGGCTTTGGAAAAAATAAAGAGAAGAAACTTATTTAGTTTGGAAAAAGTAAGAGTGACAAGAGACTCCCGAAAATGTCAATGGAATAATTTCATATAAAAGTAGAAAGAGAAGAAGACCGAGACGAACTCGGTACGTCGGAGTATAATTAGCGTATTGTGAAAAGACGAATGGTGTATGGATAGAGAGAGAGATGGAAAGGGTTCCTGCAGATCTAGAGGCGACTTCAAACGCCATAACCCGGATACAGATACTGTAGACAGATTATGTAAACAGAAAATATATTTCAAATTATTAGAAAATGCATAGAAATATAACCGATAACTTCGTAATATAAGTAACGTTAAATTTAAAATAATTGTACACGTGTTATTGGAAATATCTAAAGCATCGATTTCATTGACATAAATCTCGAAACAGAAATTCCTCGTAAAATAGAAATGTCTTTTATTGACTTTAAATTATTTCAGGCAGGAATGTAATCATTTCAATCCAAATTATGTAATTTATGACTCGTCTGAAATCTTTTAATAATCGTTTGAGAATTTCCAAATTTTGAATATTAATAAATATATATTTATTAAAGGCAAAACTTACTATTTAATTTAAATTTTCTTTCAAACGAAGAATTCCTAAATTTTAAAACTGTTCTGTACATTCTATTATATATAATTACGTATTTTTCTATAATATATAAAAGTCGAAATGTCTTTGTACGTATATTTGTTTTAACGTTTTACAAATGATTTTATATTACGGCAGCAAATTTAACAAGAACTTTCGCACACAAATCGTACGAAAAGAATCCTTTTTAAATCAATTCCATGAAAACTGTATAATGTTGTATTGAGTGTTGTGTTTATTGCAGTGTTTTTCTTAATGTTTGTTCTGTGGTTATTACTCTAAATTTTAGCAACTTTTTGTGATTTTTATTTTTATTAATGTAAATACATAGGTCAATTAATGAACATTTTAGTTTCAAAAACTACTGTTTTGTAACCTTTTTAAACCACTCTTGACCAATTCCTTGAATCGCCCAAGCAACGCAGGGAAAACGTAAATATCTATGCATATAATTAAAGGTTTTTAATTATAATTGTGTAAACTCTTTAATAAATTACAAGCGAAAATGTATTTTTCTGATTAATCGAAACGGTGACAATTGCCGATAACTAAATAAATAAGCGAAATAAAATTTAACTCTAAACTATATCTTTTAATGCGAATGGTAACTATTCTGAATATTCTGGTAAATGAACTTGTATCGTTAGACATTTAAGCTTAGTCGTTGTTTCTCTTAATATCAATACTACAATTAAATGGAGAGGCATTCATCGAATTTAATGTTAAATATTAAATATAGGTATCTACCACGAAGAATATAGAGTGAAATTTATAATCAATTACGTATACAAAAATCAAATAACGTATCGCAAATGGAATAAAATTCGAAATTTATTGATGGCGAATTGTTTCCAAGCAACAATTCAGTTTTTACAATCCGTAAGATGATTGGATTAAACACTGGTTAACGTCACCGTATTGATTTTCTACAATTGCGTCTATCAACCAATCACTAACCATCTTATGGTTTACATATTCACTTCATGGAATATTCTACTGGAGACAAAACGACTTAAAGCGTTGTTCTACTTTTGTATTTATTTCGATTACTCAGTTTGCAAACTGTGGATATTTCCGAATCTGTATTCTGTTACTTTATAATTGAAGTCAACGATTAACTTTAGTGCACTTCAGGACTGCATAACGAAAGAATCTTTGCACTTGTTTCGTTCAAAATGCATTCACCACACAGCAATTGCATTGCCACAAAACTTCGACCTTTCATTTCTGTTTTTGAAGTATTTAGTTTGAATATTTTCGAAACATGCGATTGTCAAAAAGAAAAATCAAGAAGAACGCGAAAATTTTTCACTCTTTATACGAATTTTCTCGAAATATTTCTATGGACGATTGTATTAATGTTCACAGTAACGATTGCGTCTGATAGCGTTTGCATTCAAATATTTTCGATATTTGGAAATAACAAATTTTACATTATAATCGTTCTGTGGAATGCTTCCTTGTACGCAGCGCTACTATTCAGTATTTTGCGAAGAAGAAAGCTTAATATTCATCATTTGATGAAAGATTTTAAGGAAGAAGTAGAATTTATCGAGAAACACGAAGGTTACATTATTTATTATTTTTGTTTTTACGTTTTGTTTCTCTTATGTTGTGTCACAATTAGTTCGTACATTGGTTATTCTGCATTAAAGTCGGTACATCTCAATTATAAAATGTCTCTTCTCTATGTTTTTGGCGTAGAACTTTGGATAATTTATCTAGCGTCTCACTCGATTTGTGTACTTTTGTTTTCAATTATTTTTTTGTCACTTTTAGGAAAAAAATTGATAAACATTTCTATTCAGTTGCAGTTTGCAAAGAATGCAACAAAATCTTTTATTGATCAACTAATGGAAAAACTCTGGGAAATTTGGCAGATATTTGAAGAAGTCAACGATAAATGGAAGGTGATACACCCTCTTATTTACAGTTTTTCCGTTTATCAAACTTGCTTTTATATATATATCGCTCTCTTCGTACGTCTTGATATAATTTTTCGTGTGGCAATTGCAATAATTGCAGTGATATTTTTAACTGGAGCAATAATAGCGTCGTGGGCATTATCAAGTTTTACCTCGATCGTAAGTATTGATCTAATAAATATTCAAGTTATAAGATGAAACTTAAACTAAAAAATTTTTTTATAAATATACTTCAGATATACGACAGTTTTATCAACATAGGGAAGTATAACTCTTCTATTTTGTCGCCGATATACAGATTTAAAGTACGTTATTTATTAATCTTATTGCATATGTAATGTAATTTTATTAATAATTGCATAATTTCAGATCATTTGTTTCATGAAGAGATTCGGAGGAAGACCTTTCGGAATATCTGTGTGGGGATTTTTTTACGTCAAAAGAAATTTTTTGATAAGGGTAAATACGTCTTATTATAGTTTTGTTTTTAGTTTTGTTACAGAATATCGTATTCATATATTACGGCAAATTTTAATTTTCGATGATAAAACACAAATTGCAATCATGGTTATCTTAAAAAATTGACAAAACGGAATATTGTTCAATCTGAAAAATCTTATATTGTTTATTAATTTTTATAGTCTGGATATCAGCAATGTCTAATAATTTCTTAAAATATTATAAAATTAGTTATAACGCTTCAATTCAAAATGCATTTTTAGTATGGTGTTTAAAGAAGAGTGAAATATCTAGAAATAATCATAAATAGAAAAAATATTTTTGCTGCTGTTTTATTTATTATAATTTAAATTGTTTTCAGGTGGTGAGTGGATTTTATTCGGTTTTATCTTCTTTAATTGAATTGACCGGTGCTCTACAAAATAAAAGATGCTCTGCAAAAAGCTCTTTAAACTATACGTTTAAGAATGAAACAAATAATTGAAAGTTTTTATACCGGCAAATTAACTGGCAAACTTTTTATGTAGGATAGCTACTGATAGCTAAATTTTTACTGAAGAAGTATGGAAATTTCACTGTTAATCCGTTAGTGACTGACAAATATCGTGTTTCAACAAATTCATAAACAATACTTTTAGCAAAAAACTCGACGATACTGTAAAAATAAAAAGTTTTACACCTCTATTTTTTATTTCTTTATTTCATTGTTATCTGATATGTTCTGTTCTACTTTATTTTATGAAATCATAACAGGTAGAATATAACGATTCTTGTGCGAAAGTAGTTAGTAAAGAAAAACACATAATAGAATCTAGTACTATTAAATAAATGTACTTAATTCACAGAATTAAGAAATAAAAATCGTTATAATATTCTTTATTATACAGGAAATCAGTTTTATAGTATTCTTTATTATACAGGAAATCAGTTTTATATACTATATCAGTTTTATATACAGTTATATTATACATAAAATTTGTTTTATTTTTCTTTATTATACAGGAAATCAGTTTTATAGTATTCTTTATTATACAGGAAATCAGTTTTATATACTATATCAGTTTTATATACAGTTATATTATACATAAAATTTGTTTTATTTTTCTTTATTATACAGGAAATCAGTTTTATAGTATTCTTTATTATACAGGAAATCAGTTTTATATACTATATCAGTTTTATATACAGTTATATTATACAGGAAATCAGTTTTATATATAGTTATTATACAGGAAATCAGTTTTATAATATTCTTTATTATACAGGAAATCAGTTTACATTGTTCAAATTTGCCTCTAGAGAGCAAATTTGAACAATGTGTAGTTTAAAAGTGCATAAATGCTAAATGGAATTCCTGTTTCGTAAATTTTACAATCATAACTGGTATCGTGGGGGCTGCGCAGCATTTTACATTAAAAGAAATTTCTTGATAAGGGTAAATACGTCTTATTATAGTTTTGTTACAGAATATCGTATTTATATATTACGGCAAATTTTAATTTTCGATGATAAAACACAAATTGCAATCATGGTTACCTTAAAAAATTGACAGAACGGAATATTGTTCAATCTGAAAAATCTTATATTGTTATTAATTTCTATCGTCTGAATATCAGCAAAATCTAATTATTTCTTAAAATATTATAAAATTAGTTATAACGCTTCAATTCAAAATGCATTTTTAGTATGGTGTTTAAAGAAGAGTGAAATATCTAGAAATAATCATAAATAGAAAAAATATTTTTGCTGCTGTTTTATTTATTATAATTTAAATTGTTTTCAGGTGGTGAGTGGATTTTATTCGGTTTTATCTTCTTTAATTGAATTGACCGGTGTTCTACAAAATAAAAGATGCTCTGCAAAAAGCTCTTTAAACTATACGTTTAAGAATGAAACAAATAATTGAAAGTTTTTATACCGGCAAATTAACTGGCAAACTTTTTATGTAGGATAGCTACTGATAGCTAAATTTTTACTGAAGAAGTATGGAAATTTCACTGTTAATCCGTTAGTGACTGACAAATATCGTGTTTCAACAAATTCATAAACAATACTTTTAGCAAAAAACTCGACGATACTGTAAAAATAAAAAGTTTTACACCTCTATTTTTTATTTCTTTATTTCATTGTTATCTGATATGTTCTGTTCTACTTTATTTTATGAAATCATAACAGGTAGAATATAACGATTCTTGTGCGAAAGTACTTAGTAAAGAAAAACACGTAATAGAATCTAGTACTATTAAATAAAAGTACTTAATTCACAGAATTAAGAAATAAAAATCGTTATAATGTTTTTTATTATACAGGAAATCAGTTTTAT
Organism: Centruroides sculpturatus; assembly: GCF_000671375.1. Lineage (NCBI taxonomy): Eukaryota > Metazoa > Arthropoda > Arachnida > Scorpiones > Buthidae > Centruroides > Centruroides sculpturatus. Next base: position 19,973 of record NW_019385200.1, read on the forward strand.
AATT
>NW_019385200.1:20580-22230 GCF_000671375.1 Centruroides sculpturatus
TGGTCGTAAACTCTTAAATATATTTTACGTAGTAATAAAAATATAACTTGACATACGTATTTATGAATAATTTATATTCAAATTACATTATTTCTATGACCAAAGGCGGCTTAAGGCATAGACGACGTGGGCCTCATCCTATGCCTCGCAGTCTGAAGGGCCTCGCGCCTCGAAGATTCATGCATTACGTAAAAGTCGCGAACGCGACGAAAAAATTTTACTCGTCGTAAAACGATAAATAGTTCGTCAAATTTTTATTCATAAAAATTGCAGTTTCAGCTGCTTTTTATATTATAAAATCCGTCTTTTTGCGCCACCAGAGGACTTTTTAAACTATAGGTAGTCTGTTAGCGTTAATTAGTAGTAGTCTAAATTTAATACGAGCGTTTGTTTTTTGAAAATTTGATCACGATTTAAATACAGTATTTACTTTTAATATTACCGATATGTCATCGAAAAGAAAACGTGTTGTATCATCATTAAAAACAAATTAAAGTATTTGTTTCGATTATCCGGATTTTTTTCTTATCTGGACTATCTTCATCCCCAATTAGTCCAAATAATCGAGGTTCTACTGTACTGTACCTACCTATACAATGTATTGATTTTGAAAAAATGTGTATTTTGTTTAATGAAGAAGTGTTCGTAAGATAAAATATCGCAAAAAGAACAATGCTTTTTAAAAAAGTTTTTTTTATCTGTCCACCTTAAATAAAAAATAATTGATTGTGCGTTGTGAAATAATTTAATAAATTTTGTAAATTACTGTTTGATGCAGTTAGTTATATCCGATGTTTTTTGTCTATAAAATTTAATACATGAATTATTTTGCTAGTAAAAAAATTGACTTGCCATTGATCTTTTGCCAATAACTGATACTTTTTAACAGAATCTATACAAACTAGTAGCCTGGGACGCCCCCTAGTGGGCGTTATTTACAAATTTTTATGATGCATAGTTCCATTGACTTTTTTGTTCCTATTAATATGCTGTACAGTTTTGTTAAAGTCCCAATGGTAAGATTTCCCTCTGAATGAAGGTGTGTCAACTGTCCAAACTATAGCCCTCCTGTGCAAACAATAAAGTCAAAGGAACCATGCCCCTACTCGCGACCCTTCGCGAGATATAAGCCTGTGAAAATTCGCCTACGTCATTTCCGGTCACGTGGCATGGTCATAAAACTTTCCGATTAATAACTAATAGCTTTTCGATTTAGGAAATGCAAATAGATATAAAATTTATGAAAACGTAGATATACAATATTAAATTAAAAGAATATATTTGATATATTTACCAGAGTACTAGTGGTTTGGGTCAGACTGAAAAATTAATTTTTCGATCACAAATCTTAATTAAATTAATTTTATTTTATCAATAAGGAAAGTTTAATATATTCTTTATAATTAAATGCTAAATGGACCCCCTGTTTAGTATAATAAACTATTATTTATCCATATAATTTTGTTATTTGATTATTACAAGAGATCACAAAATTGTTTTAACTTTTGGTGTTTGCTTTTTTCAACAATATGAAAATCTACCCTATTGTAAGTTTCTAACAAAAGTAATGTTTTTTCTTATTCTTAAGAAACTAATCTTACAAAAAAGTAACTCTTATAGCCTCTAACTATCACTTGTTAAAAAACCAAA
>NW_019385200.1:23046-129048 GCF_000671375.1 Centruroides sculpturatus
AACGTTTGTTTCTTGAAAATTTGATCACGATTTAAATACAGTATTTATTTTTAATATTACCGATATGTCATCGAAAAGAAAACGTGTTGTATTATCATTAAAAGACAAATTAAAGTATTTGTTTCGATTATGCGAATTTTTCATTATCTTCCTCTATTATATACCTTCATTTCCAATTAGTCCGGATAATCGAGGTTCTACTGTATATTGAAGACAATTTGTAAAGTCGAGCATCCGAGTTTATATTTTATGCCTTAGATTGGATGAAAGCACAGATATAGCAGATACTACTCAACATAATTTTTATCAGAGGTATTGTTATCCATTTTAAAAAGGCAGAAGAATTCGCGGCACTGTATCCACTTAAGGACACTACAAAGTCACAAGATTTATTAGAGGTTGTTACATCGACATTAAAACGCTTTTTTTACAACTTAAGAAGTTATCGGGCTTAGCAACTGATGGTTCTCCAACAATGGTTAGGAAACACGAAGGCTTAGTAAAATTGATTGAAAATGAGGCCTCCAATGTCGGAAATACTTCAATGCTAAATTTTCATTGAAGTATTTTTTAAAGTAATTTCAAGTACATTTTCTATTTATAAAAACAATTATTAATAGAATTTTTTATCTGTAGAAATTTCCGAACACTATAATTCTCCAAAAGCACGTAACTATAAATTAACAAGGATTATTCTCTGTAACATGGATACACTTCAAAATTGTAAGGACAAGCTTAGATACAAACTTTGGATTTATGTCATTCCGGCATGTAAAGGGTCAGATAAAAACTTACTTTAGAACAAAAACAAGAATGAACACTTTTATGTATGTAGGACGAGATGATAATAGAAATGAAATCTAATGTAAGAATCAGCTTGGGGTACAGAGTAATTTGTTACGCCTGTATCACTTAACTGAGAATATTTATGTCTATGGACGTAAGCCATTGTATACTGTATTGCTTATAGCATAGGGCGTTGGCCTTTTGGAGTCTATTCGGACTTCGTCCTTCTCATTTTGGGATCTATTGACGAACGCCTCGAATTCGGCTGAACTTCGCCTATAACTTCAGATTTACGACCAATTATCATTCGAGGCTTTATCCACGTGAACGAATGGGAAAGAGAAGAAATGAGGGGTAGACAGTTCCCATCGAAGCGAGATTTTTAGAGATAATTTTATCGCCATCGAAAATATAATTTTTCTTTTTTCACACCTGAATATAGATTTAAAGTACGTTGTTTGTTAGTTAAATTTACATGTCAAGCTCAATGTAATTATATTGACAATTAAATTATTTCAGATGATGTGTTTTATGAAGCGATTTGGTGGAAGAAATTTCAGAATATCTGTGTGGGGATTTTTCTACGTCAAAAAAAATTTTTAATAAGGGTAAATAAAGTTATTTTTTTAAATTACAATAACAAATTATTAAATTTTTATGTTATGTAAGATCTAATTTTTTTGCGTTAATTAAAAGACGAATTCTTAAGTTGTTTAAAAGTTACAAATTGTAAATATTTTTATTTTAGCAGCTCGATGGACACGTGTAAAAGTTATTACGGTTGTATTAAGAGTTTATACACAATGTGATATTTTTCTATATTGTAGAATTATGTACATATAAACGTTTAAAGTGACTTTATAGGTAAATGTAGTATTTTTCATTTTTTACTGTTGTCCTATTTACTGAAATTTAACTTATTTTCAGTTTGTCAGTGGATTGTATTCAGTTTTTTCATCTCTCATTCAATTAACTGGAGTTTACCAGAAGAACAGATGCTCTTTGAAAACTACTCAAAATATCACATTTATGAGCGAAACAGCTTTTTAAATATTTAAAACTATGGTCTTACTTTTGTGTTTCTCAAAATACCTTAAGTACTGAAACTCGGTGTTTTAACCAGTAGATATAAAAATGTGATGTTTAGTAAACGGCACACTTTTATAATATTGTTATTTTTCACATTCATTTTCAGTAGAATAAATGTTATTTTTACTTATTTAGTTATGCGTTTGCTTATTAAATTCTTAAATGACTGTCTAATAATTACGCACATTTAAAAATTCTTCTACGCCTTTTCTGCATGCAATTTAATGCTGAAATTAAATTCTGATACACTTTTTTTTTAAAAGAAAAACATTTAAGGTTTTTTACTCGTCTTTAGTTGTTGTTAATACGCGACCTGGAATATGACGTCCTCGAAGCCAAAAGTAATCAAAAGAAAGAAAAGAGACTCTAAGGACTAACGAGTAAAGATTCCTTAGCCCTTAGGACCTCTTTTTTTAAAAAATTGGGCCTTACCACCCAAGGGGAAACTCTTTAAAACGATTATTCTAGAAGAAAATAGAACAACAGAACAAAAAACAAGCAAGAAAAATAAAACTAAACTTAAATGACACTTTATGGTAGGTATCTCTATGACTTCCCCCAGTAATTTGTTTGCAAAAGTGCGTCAAACTGCTGGTTAGCTGAAAAATACCTTTTTGGGAAAACAGAAATACAGTCGACCCCCTATAACACGGGTTCTTATAGTTCGAATTTTTATATCACGACGAAAAATTGCGACAGTATTCGTACAAATATTCTAAAAAAACTCCTATAATTCGGTAAAACGTCATCGCCGACTCGTGTCTCGAGAGGATTGCACAAATCGTTGAGTCTAAACGAGCAGTAAACCTACTAAAAACCATTTATTGTTTAACGTCCATAAAAATTATATATATATACACACACACACAGTCGACGCTATATAACATGAGTTCCTATAGTTCGGATTCCTATATCATGGCGAAAAAATTGAGACAATATTCATACAAACATGCTAAAAAAAACTATAATTAGGTAAAATGTCATCGCCGACTCATGTCGCGACAGGATTGCACAAACCGTTGAGTCTAAACGAGCAGTGGACCTACCAAAAACCATTTACTATTTAACGTCCATAAAAATTATATTTATATTAATGATGTCTCTAAAGTTCAGCGAATTTTTCGCAAAAAAATAATTTATCAGGAAGCACGTGAGCGCCATTCGATGACAATCTCCACGATGAAAACAAGCTTAAGCAATAGCATAGTTGAACGGTGCATGCTCGGTAAGTAATCCTACAATTTTTTTGTTTATAGCATAGTTTATATGGATTATTCCCAAAAAATTATACGTATTTTGGAAATGTTGAGTCGAATTAGTCTAGAATCGATTAATTTTATGGAAGAAACCTTTCAAACAGCCGAAGTTCGTAAACTTCATATGTGCCGGGCTGTGATTGGCTGGACTTCTAGAAGCTGGATTCATAAAAACAGGAATGTATCTACCGTGTTATAGGNTTATAAAAATTATATTTATATTAATGATGTCTCTAAAGTTCAGCGAGTTTTTCGCAAAAAACAATAATTCATTAGTAAGCACGCGAGCGCCATTCGATGACAATCTCCACGACGAAAACAAGCTTAAATTTAGTTGTAAATGATGCTACCAAAGTAACGGTTAATTTTTTAACATTATACAAGAATTATACACGTTTTTTTCTACATTCCCTTAAAAGATGGGATATACGAAATCGTAATATAACTGGTTTAACATTGAAATCCGCGAATAATATAAAATCGGAGAGCGGAATAAATATATCAAATATTTTAATGGAAATTTTTAACATCCGTCAACTATACGGAAGTATCGTAAAAACATACCAGTAAATTATTATCGGTTGGGTTAAGTTGTAAATCTACTCGTTATTCATGTAATCGGGCAAATATCTAGCGGGCGAGCGGCTAACAGCCCGGAATTGGTCCCGGATAAAATTGGAAGCGTTGGAATGTGTAGCAGCAACTCAAGGTCGTAGGCTTCCACCGGCTTAACCGGGTCAAGTTGGTGCTCNGTGAATCTATATACTAAAAATTCTGACAGATGCCAGAAAAAATGGAGAAGAATAAAAGTAATTTAAATAAAGTTTTTTCTGTTTTCTCTTTCATTAAAATAATTTTTTCTGACTTTTCTAAAACTAAATCATTTCATAAATGAAACAGGAGAAAAGCAGCATTTCATAGCCGAGGTTGATTATATATTATTTTCGTGAACTCCTGTGATAAAATTACATTCTAACTTTAAGCACCTTTTTAAAAATTTCACCTTAGACAGTGTGTATAGACAAAACTATGTAAAAGTCCAACACGGTAACAGAAATTTAATTCCTATTTACAGTGATTGATCTCCATCGGATTACTATGTTAGTTTAGTGTTTGGAAGAACAAATATCACCGAATGCTTGTATTTTCACTGCTGTGCCACAGGCTGTCCACTCATTCTCAAGATATATGAGTTGAAAAGGTAGACATTGCTGTGTGATTGATTCACCCCCGTATTCACCAACACGAGTTAGAGTTAGGGTTAACTCTCGAGTTATTGGTAAATTGGTATTCACCAACTTCGTATCTCGAGTCTAATAAAATAACTCTAACTCCAACTCTAACTCTAGAAAATCGGCGAGTAGACGATAACTCTAAATTAAACGCCTGCGAAAAGCGATCTATTACAGATAAAAATGGCGACATTCGACGAAGACGAAGCCGAGATGCTAGAAAATCTGAAATATTTAGATTATATAGATCGTATGGAACGAAGAAGTCGGCGGATTATTTCTCCAAGAAGAAATGACCTCGAACAATTAGACGATTACGACTTTCTATGTCGATATCTTTTGCCAAAAGAGAGTGTAAGAAACCTACTAGAACGAATTGGTCACAATTTAGTTTCTACATCATCGAGAAATTATGCGATGTCGCCGATGGAACAACTGTCGTTGGCTCTACGTTTTTATGCCACTGGAACATTTCAGTTGGTCGTAGGTGATTTAAATGATTTAAGTCAATCATCTACGTGTAGAGCAATTAATAGAGTGAGTTTTTTAATTGCTCAACTCCCCTCAGATTATATTCAGTTGCCTAAAACAGAATCTGAAAGAACGCAAGTAAGTAGGCCTAATATCCTTTTATCTTTCGATACTGTAGTAATAAAATAATTTTTTCTTGTTTTTTTAAAAGTTTCTATATTAGAGTCATTAATTTAATTACTGTAATGTCTCGTTTTATGCGGCGGATACTTTTTACAGAAAAGCGCATATAAAAAATTTGCATAAAAAAAGACTTTTCTTGCCTTGAAAAAGTAGGGATACGTTCCGTAATTTTCTAAAATCGCATAAAACCAAAACAATGAGTTAAAATTAACTTAAAACCGCATAAAAAAAGTTTGCAGAAATTTGCATGATGATGATGCTTATCTTTTAGCTTTAGATGTGCCTGTACAACTATTTAAATACCAGAAATGTTCAAGGTTATGCGAAAAAATGCAATAATTCAAAATTTTTTGTTTAATGTCAAAATTAAAATTTCATATATTTTTACATAAAATTTTGTTATCTAAAAAGTTTTATTTTTTATTACTGTATTATTATTCTAAAAAGAAACAATATATACAGGACCCAAATGCTTCATAAAAAATTTTATATTAAAAAATAAACACTTTTTACACTATATATAAATATATATTTTATTAAAAAGTTAATTGCAATATTAATTTAACTGCAGTCTAAAACTAGATGGATTATCCTCTAAAATTTGCAGTATCTTTTCCTGCACTTTTAACTGTGTTTGCATTAGGAGCATTTTAATATTATGCTCTTCTGTCATAAATTTAATTTTTAATTCGTGTTCTTCCTCAATAGTTTGCTTTCGTCTTTTCGCCTGTTCATAAGTGGCTTCTGCTGAATCAGGCTGTTTTCTTCTTTTATTTTCAATTTTTTTCTCATTGGTGAAACTCTGATTGAAAGGTAATTATTTCATTATAAGCTGAACAGCACTTTAATGGAATATAATTATTTTTAAGATTTACCTGCTGATTATCAGTACTATGAAATTCTATATTAAAATCTTCATTTGGTTCTATTACAGACATTACATCAACAATTTCTGGTATGACTAAAACCTGCAAAATAAAAAATTGTTATTTAAAAATAAAATATGTGAACTTGGCATTAAAACTATATTACTAACTACTAATACAGTATTAATATTAGTTCTTTTAAAACTTGCAAGACATTTGTAAGTAAAAATTATCTAGACTTTTTTTATTTATGAAATGTTTAATATAAGAATGTGTAACTGATAACAATATATCAAATTATTGAGATGTACTGTACACAATTTAAATAGTACATACAGTATAAACTTTCATACAATTCATATATTAAATATTATAGATTTACATTTAAATTACATGATATAGTTTAAATTATATATGTAATTTATACATAAAATGTATGTATATTATTATTGTGTATTGTACAGACTATATAGGAAGTATTTTTCTGTACACGATAAATATTTGCACAATTGTCATTTAAGTATTATAAAGTAATTTATTGATAACTAAATATTGTCTTACTTACGATGCAGATACGTCAAATGTATCTTGAGAATGTCCTACAGAAATTTTAGCTATCTCTGCTATTAAAATATATTGCTAATTAATTCAAAATTTAAAAAATTATAAATTATAATGGCTTAATACTTACTTGTATTAGGTTGAGCATCACTATCAAAGCCATTATGTAAAGGCTGTGTTAAAACGCCCATCGACAGGAGTTTTTCAGACATTACATCCGAATTATTTAAGACAGGAGGAGGAAATCCTCCTCAATAAATAAATTCGGTTTTTCTCTGGGCCTGTTTTCTTACGGCTTTTTTTAAGTTTTTATACCAGTCTCATAGCTGCTTACTTTTTCTAAGCGTGACGCCCGGGATTTCATTATATTCTTCCGTTAATACCTCCCAGGTATCTATCTGTTTTATGTTTTGAAAAAAACAGCGTTTGTTTTTTGTTTTCTATTATATTTTTATGTTTCTCGACTAATTCGAGTAATAATTCTTTTTCAAAATGCGTGAAATTACGGCGAACACCACTATCCTCTTGAATTTCCGCTATTTTCTATACGTGTATGCTTTCAACTAATCAAGACGCTGCTTACGAAAGAAAACTTGTTTAACCTCGAAGAAAGGATTGTTTTAAAATATTAACTCCAGAGTTATATTTTTATCTGAATACGAAAGAAGAGTAACTCGTAATCTGACCTCGAGTTACATCTAAACTCGAGTTCGTCAACTTTCTGTTTAACTCGTGTTGGTGAATACGGGGGTCAGTGCGCTTAGTCTAAACCTAGTCTACACTATATTGTGATTGACATTCGTGAAATCATTTGTCACTTTCTGCAAGTAATTTCTAATTACAAGTTAATCGGGTCTCAGGATGTATGTGTAAGGGGAAATGAAAAAGCTGACACATATGCGAAGTCAGCAAAATTTTACATCATTCAATACCTATTGAAAGAGTCATAAGACATTTTCAAAATGGACGATTGTAAAAAATTTTTAGCCACAGCATTAGATAGTCGTTAATTTAAATTAATTAATTGTTACAAAGTTTACTTATTTTTTTATTGTAGTACTAGCAGTTGAGCTCGGAGTTGCTGCGAGGATAACAACAACACACATGAACATTANTCGTATGCAATAGCCAGTAAGTCTCAGCTTGTATGCCACTATTTAAACTTTACGTAAGTGTTAAACACATTCTACGCGAATACACTGAATTTGAAAAAGCTCTTATAAGACATTTTCAAAATGGACGATTGTCAAGAATTTTTAGCCACAGCATTAGATAGTCGTTAAATTAATTAATTGTTACAAAGTTTACTTATTTTTTATTGTACTACTAGCAGTTGAGCTCGGAGTTGCTGCGAGGAAAACAACAACACACATAGTAATTATTCATTTCTATTGTAGTTCTAACTTTTCATTTAATTATATTATATTACATTATTTAATTTATATGACTACAAATCTTATGTTATGTAAGGGTTTGTCCGTGATTCAAAATGATATCGAACAATAACGGCCAAAACTGCAACAGGAATTCCACTTTATTTTTACTTTTTGTTTTATAAAGAAAATAAAAGTAATTACATAATCATGAACAATTTTGCATACAACAAACATATAATTTTAGTATTCCTCTCTTACTTAATTTTCAAATTTTAAAATTTTAACCAAAGAAATATTTATATAATTTATAAAATTACTTAGTTTATAAATTTTAATTAAGTTATATAAAGCACTTTAAAATTGGTTTCCATTGTTTCTACTTTAATGCAAAATGGAATTTAATGAAGCTAAATATACTACACTTTTATGAATTTACGAAGGTTTATTTTGCAATTAATTTCTCAAGGTTTATATCAGAAAAGCTATTTTAAAACATCTTATACGACGTCGTTACAAAGTTTCTAGCGCATTTAATTAATTTTCTGCAAAATCACTTAACGTTAATAACTTTATGGAATGTGACTAACGTAGAATATTTTAATTAACTTATTGATTTTTATAAAAGTAGACAAAGATTCGTGCCGGTAGAAACGTTTAGAGATTAAAAGTGTTTGTCTTTCTACAACCTGAAACAAAACATTGAATGGAAAATTGATTGTTATTAATTGATAAGAATTCACTTTACTCGTATATTCTAGTTTAAGTATATTTGTGATTAAGTAATGCTGACCAAAAGTTAAAGAAAAGTTGGTTCATTTACTAGTTAATTAATAGCACGTCTTAAAGCGGTAACCTTATTCGAGTAATTAAATGTCATCCAATATGTCATGGGCAAAATACAGAAATAATAAGAAAAAAAATATAATATAAAATTTTTTACAATAGAATAATTCTCGTATGATTATGTAAATATAAACACTTGAATGTGTCTGTCTCGAATATAATGAGAATGAGAATGAGAAAAAGTTCGAAATAGACACGTGACTATTTTCAGTGAATATGTTCGTTTTTCATATTCAATATTATACTGGTATTTGCATTGTCTTAGTTGTTCTTTCACATTTAGTAAGAAAGTTAATAAACATTTCTGTTTAGTTGCGACTTAAAATAAACGCCACAAGCTCTTTCTTTGATAAACTGATCGAAAACCTTTGGAATATTTAGGAAATATTTAAAAAGATGAAAAAAAAATAACGTTGTTTCCACTTATTTACATCTTTTATATCTTCGAATGTTACTTCTGCATGTATATTTTTATCTTCGTACATATTGATGTATTTTTCGTTCGCTGACCGCACTATTTGGAATAGTGTTGTTGGCTGTATCATTATTAATAGTGGATTGGGCGTTATCATATTTTTCATCACTTGTAGGTTTTTTTCATATATTCCACTTGAAAACTTAAGTTTTTAAATTAACAAATAAATCTCTTATTACGAAATAAATTATTTAATATGTTTCAGATCTACAAAAATTTTATCGCCATCGCGATATATAATCCTTTTTTCTTCACACCCGAATATAGATTTAAAGTATAACGCCATCAATAAATCGAAATTTATTAATGGCAAATTGTTTCAAAGCAACAATTTAGTTTCTACAATTCGTAACGTGATTGGATAAAACACTGGTTAACGTCACCCTATTGATTTTCCACAAGTGCTTCTATCAACCAATCACTAATTATTTTATCGTTTACGTATTCACTTTATAGAATATTCTACTGAACAGCAAACGACTTAAAGCGTTATTCTAACTTTCGTATTATTCTCAGTGTATATTGCCGAATTTGTTATCTGTTAATTATAATTGAAGTCAACGATTAACTTTAGTGCATTTCGCGACTGTACAACGAAATAATTTTTAAGCTTGTTTCGGTCAAAATGCATTCACCATACAGCAATTGCATTGCCACAAAACTGCGACCTTTGATTTCTGCTTACGAAGTATTTGCTTTGAATTTGTTGGAAACTTGTGATTGTCAGCAAGAAAAATCAACAAGAACTCGAAAATTTTTTACAGTTTATAGGAATTTACTCGAAATATTTCTATGGATAATGGTATTATTATTTACAGTAACGATTGCGTCTGAAGCCGTTTGCATTCAAATATTTTCGACATTTGAAAATAATAAATTTTACATTATATTCGTTACATGGAATGCTTCCTTGTACACAGCTCTACTATTCAGTATTTTGCGAAGAAAAAAGATTAATATTCATCATTTGATGAAAGATTTTAAGAACGAAGAAGAATTTATCGAGAAATATGAAGGTTACATTATTTATTATTTTTGTTTTTACGTTTTGTTTCTCTTATGTTGTGTCACAATGAGTTCGTACGTTGGTTATTCTGCATTAAAGTCGGCACATCTCAATTACAAAATGTCTCTGTTCTGTGTTATCGGCCTAGAACTTTGGATAATTTATCTAGCGTCTCACTCGAGTTGTATATTTTTAATTTCAGTTATTTTTTTGTCACTTTTAGGAAAAAAATTGATAAACATTTCTATTGAGTTGCAGTTTGCAACGAATGCTACAAAATGTTTTATTGATAAACTAATGGAAAAACTCTGGGAAATTTGGCAGATTTTTCAAGAACTCAATGAGAAATGGAAGGCGTTTCTCCCTCTTATTTACAGTTATTTTGTATATCAAACTTGCTTTTGTATATATATCGTTCTCTTCGTACGTCTTGACATAATTTTTCGTGTGGCATTCGCAATAATTGCAGTGACATTTTTAACTGGAGCAATATTAGCGTCGTGGGCATTATCAAGATTTACCTCGATCGTGAGTATTGTTGTAATTAAAATGCAAATTATAAAATTTAACTATTTAAAATATAAACTAAAACGTTTTTTATATATATACTTCAGATATACGACAGTTTTATCAACATAGGGAAGTATAACTACTCTATTCTCTCGCCGATATACAGATTTAAAGTACGTTATTTATTAATTAATCTTATTGCATATGTAATGTAATTTTATTAATAATTGCATAATTTTAGATCATTGGCTTCATGAAGAGATTCGGAGGGAGACCTTTCGGCATATCGATGTGGGGATTTTTTTACGTTAAAAGAAATTTCTTAATAAGGGTAAATACGTTTTATTATATTGTTGTTTTTAGTTTTATTAGCGAATATCTTATTCATATATTACTGAAAATATAAATTTTCGATGATAACATACAAACTGCAATGATAGTTACTTGTAAAAAATTTACTAAACGAAATATACTTCAACTTAATAATTTTTATTTTGTTATTAATTTTATAGTGTCTAATAATTTCTTAAAATATTATAAAATTATTTCTAACGCTATAATTAAAAATGCATTTTCAGTATATTGTTTAAAGAAAAAGAAATATTTAGAAATAATCATAAATACATAAGTATTTTATGGTGCTGTTTTATTAATTATACTTTGAGTTATTTTTAGGTGGTGAGTGGATTGTATTCGGTTTTTTCTACTCTAATTGAACTGACCGGTGTTCATCGAAATAAAAGAAGCTCTGCTGAATGCTTTCTAAATTATACCTTTAAGAATAAAACAGTTAATTAAAATTTTTCATACCGGCAAATGTACTGGCGTACTATTTATGTACGACGGCNGGATAATCGAGGTTCTACTGTACTGTACCTACCTATACAATGTATTGATTTTGAAAAAATGTGTATTTTGTTTAATTAAGAAGTGTTCGTAAGATAAAATATCGCAAAAAGAACAATGCTTTTTAAAAAAGTTTTTTTATCTGTCCACCTTAAATAAAAAATAATTGTACGTTGTAAAATAATTTAATGAATTTTGTAAAATTACTGTTTGATGCAGTTAGTTATATCCGATGTTTTTTGTCTATAAAATTTAATACATGAATTATTTTGCTAGTAGAAAAATTGACTTGCCATTGATCTTTTGCCCATAACTGATACTTTTTAACAGAATCTATACAAACTAGTAGCCTGGGACGCCCCCTAGTGAGCGTTATTTACAAATTTTCATGATGCATGGTTCCATTGACTTTTTTGTTCCTATTAATATGCTGTACAGTTCCGTTAAAGTCCCAATGGTAAGATTTCCCTCTGAATGAAGGTGTGTCAACCGTCCAAACTATAGCCCTCCTGTGCAAACAATAAAGTCAAAGGAACCATGCCCCTACTCGCGACCCTTCGCGAGATATAAGCCCGTAAAAATTCGCCTACGTCATTTCCGGTCACGTGGCATCGTGGTCAAAAAAGAACCTACCACGCGATATAAAAAATTTACGCGCGTTCGCCCACACTCGGGGAGTCGCGGACCCGATCATTTGCAGGGTAAATTGTGACAAACAAGCGGTCACGTGACTAGTAGAATAATTTTCGAAAAGCTATATCTTGGAAAGGGTCGCGCGTAGCGTTATGGTTTATTAGACATTTATTGTTCGCAGAGAAAAGGGTCTCTACCCCCCTCATTCAGATGGTAAATCTTACCATCCCAATCGCGACATACGGAACTATATTTCTATCTATTAAACATTGTATAAATATTTTAAAATAGTTTAATTTGTTTATTTACCTTCGCTTGTAAACCTCGATTTTAAATGTAACCGCCATTTTTTCAACAAATCCCGTGAGTCAATGCACGACGTTCACTGACTTGTGAGTCACCAGATGTTGTAAACGTGCTGCGCAAGGTTAATCGAGGCATATAATAAGGCAAGGCAAGGCACATAATAATTATTTATACCATTCTGTGGTATAAATAATAAATTCATATCAATAATAAATTCCTATTACAAATAAATATAATTTATTGTTAGTGTAAAATCTTCGCGAGGGCGCCTCTAGTGATCGTTTTTGGCATCCGTTATGCGTTACAATGTTCGTTGATATACCAAATGTCTGGTCTTCCTGTATATTTTATATATATACAGGAATATATATAAATATATATTTTAAATATATTTTAATTCATTTCTATACATTTAAATTTATATTACTGAGTATTTATTTAAATATGATTAAGAGAAAGTTTAAAGAATATTAAACTCCAAGAAAACGAACCTCCGATTGTAATTCCTTAATATTTTGTTTGTCATATGATAGATATTAACCCTACAAAATAATTGCCGAATTACTATGTCTAACTTTTAACTTTTCTAAAATAATAGATTCGTTATAGAAATGAATTATACCGAACTCTTTAGAATGTTCTGCTACAAATCTAAGCTTCCTGAACAGTGTGTTAAACAGAGATTTTCATTGTCAAGCGCAACTGCTTCGAAATCAATAATCACTTGTATTAAAATAATAATAATAATAATAATAAATACTTCAAAATTTATGTATATGTTAAAATAATAAGTCAATGAATTTTACTAAATCTCTAAAAGACATACATCTACACAGTTACATAGAATTTTACCACCTTCTTAAATTGATTTTTATATATTTTGATCTCAAACTTGTGAATTTTTCGATGATTTGCTTTTATCTAGAGTTAGGTCTAAGTCAAACTTTTTGTCAAAGACAAACTTTTAAATAAAAATACTTAATTTCTGAAGACGGGAGTCTCTTGTATAAAACGTTCTTGCAAAAAAGTTCTCTGGGAGATATCGAACCAGTCTTTTATAAGTAGAATTTGTACTATCTTTTCACTCGAAAACAAAGGAAAAAGGCTATTTCAAATTAGCAACTTTCAACTGCTTTTTATTTTATAAAATCCCTTTTCTTGCGCCACCAGAGGGCCTTTTAAACAATAGGTAGTCTGTTAGCGTTGGTCAGCAGTAGTCCAAATTCAATACGAACGTTTGTTTCTTAAATATTTGATCACGATTTAAATACAGTATTTATTTTTAATATCACCGATATGTCATCGAAAATGAAACGTGTTGTATTATCATTAAAAGACAAATTAAAGTATTTGTTTCAATTATCCGAATTTTCCATTATTTTCCTCCATTATATACCTTCATTTCCAATTAGTCCGGATAATCGAGGTTCTACTGTATATTGAAGACAATTTGTAAAGTCTATATTTTATGCCTTAGATTAGACGAAAGCACAGATATAGCAGATACTACTCAACATAATTTTTACCAGAGGTATTGTTATCCATTTTAAAAAGGCAGAAGAATTCGCGGCACTGTATCCACTTAAAGACACTACAAAGTCACGAGATTTATTAGAGGTTGTTACATCGACATTAAAACGCTTTTTTTACAACTTAAGAAGTTATCGGGCTTAGCAACGGATGGTTCTCCAACAATGGTTGGGAAACACGAAGCCTTAGTAAAATTGATTGAAAATGAGGCCTCCAATGTCGGAAATACTTCAATGCTAAATTTTCATTGAAGTATTTTTTAAAATAATTTCAAGTACATTTTCTATTTATAAAAACAATTATTAATAGAATTTTTTAACTGTATAAATTTCCGAACACGATAATTCCCCAAAAGCACGTAACTATAAATTAACAAGGATTATTCTCTGTAACATCGATACACTTATGAATTGTAAGGACAAGCTTCGATACAAACTTTGGATTTATGTCATTCCGGCATGTAAAGGGTCAGATAAAAACTTACTTAGAACAAAAACAAGAATGAACACTTTTACGTATGTAGGACCGAGATGATAATAGAAATGAAATCTAATGTAAGAATCAGCCTGGGGTACAGAGTAATTTGTTACGCCTGTATCACTTAACTAAGAATATTTATGTCTATGGACGTAAGACATTGTATAATGTATTGCTTATAGCATAGGGCGTTGGCCTTTTGGAGTGTATTCAGACTTCGTCTTTCTCATTTTGGGATCTATTGAGAACGCCTCGAATTCGGCTGAACTTCGCCGATATCTTCGGTTTTACGACCAATTATCATTCGAGGCTTTATCCACGTGAACGAATGGGAAGGAGAAGAAATGAGGGGTAGACAGTCTTCATCGAAGCGAGATTTTTAACAGATAATTTTATCGCCATCGTGAAATATAATTTTTCTTTCTTCACACCGAATATAGATTTAAAGTACGTTGTTTGTCAGTTAAATTTATATGTCATGCTCAATGTAATTATATTGACAATTAAATCATTTCAGATCATGTGTTTTATGAAGCGATTTGGTGGAAGACCGTTCGGAATATCTGTGTGGGGATTTTTCTACGTCAAAAGAAATTTTTTAATAAGGGTAAATAAAATTATTTTTTCTAAATTACAATAACAAATTATTAAATTTTTATGTTATGTCAGATCTAAATTTTCTGCGTTAATTAAAAGACGAATTCTTAAGTTGTTTAAAAGTTACAAATTGTAAATATTTTTATTTTAGCAGCTCGATGGACACGTGTAAAAGTTATTACGGTTGTATTAAGAGTTTATACACAATGTGATATTTTTCTATATTGTAGAATTATGTACATGTAAACGTTTAAAGTGACTTTATAGGTAAATGTAGTATTTTTAATTTTTTACTGTTGTCCTATTTACTGAAATTTAACTTATTTTCAGTTTGTCAGTGGATTGTATTCAGTTTTCTCATCTCTCATTCAATTAACTGGAGTTTACCAGATGAACAGATGCTCTTCGAAAACTACTCAAAATATCACATTTATGAGCGAAACAGCTTTTTAAATATTTAAAACTATGGTCTTACTTTTGTGTCTCTCAAAAGCCTTAAGTGCTGAAACTCGGTGTTTTAACCACTAGATATAAAAATGTGATGTTTAGTAAACGGCACATTTTTATAATATTGCTATTTTTCACATTTATTTTCAGTAGAATAAATGTTATTTTTACTTATTTAATTATGCGTTTGCTTATTAAATTCTTAAATGATTGTCTAATAATTACGCACATTTTAAAATTCTTCTACACCTTTTCTGCATGCAATTTAATGCTGAAATTACATTGTGATACACTTTTTTTAAAAGAAAAACATTTCAGGTTTTCTTCTCGTCTCAGTTGTTGTTAATACGCGACCTGGAGAATGACGTCCCCGAAGCAAAAAGTGATCAAAAGATAGGAAAGAGACCCTAAGGACGAACGAGTAAAGATTCCTTAGCCCTTAGGACCACTTTATTTAAAAAAATTGGGCCTCAACACCCAAGGGGGAACTCTTGAAAACGATTATTCTAGAAGAAAATAGAACAACAGAACAAAAAACAAGCAAGAGAAATAAAACTAAACTTAAATGGCACTCCATAGTAGGTATCTCTATAACTTCCCTCAGGAATTTGTTGGCAAAAGTGCGTCAAACTGCTGGTTAGCTGAAAGATACCTCCTTGGGAAAACAGAAATACAGTCGACCCCCTATAACACGGGTTCTTATAGTTCGAATTTTTATATCACGGCGAAAAATTGCGACAGTATTCGTACAAACATGCTAAAAAAACTCCTATAATTCGGTAATACGTCATCGCCGACTCGTTTCGCGAGAGGATTCCATAAATCGTTAAGTCTAAACGAGCAGCGGACTTACTAAAAACCATTTATTGTTTAACGTCCATAAAATTATATTTATATTAATGATGTCTCTAAAGTTCAGCGAAATTTTCGATAAAAACAATAATTCATCAGGATGCACGCGAGCGCCATTCGATGACAATCTCCACGACGAAAACAAGCTTAAATTTAGTTGTAAATGATGCTACCACAGTAACGGTTAATTATTTAACATTATACAAGAATTATACACGTTTTTTTCTACATTCCCATAAAAGATGAGATATACGAAATCGTAATATAACTGGTTTAACATTGAAATCCGCGAGTAATATAAAAACGGAGAGCGGAATAAATATATAAAAAATTTTAATGGAATTTTTTAACTCCCGTCAACTATACGGAAGTATCGTAAAAACATACCAGTCAATTATTATCGGTTGGGTTAAGTTATAAATCTACTCGTTATTCATGTAATCGGGCAAATATCTAGCGGGCGGGCAGCTAACAGCCCGGAATTGGTCCCGGATAAAATTGGAAGCGTTGGAATGTGTAGCAGCAACTCAAGGTCGTAGGCTTCCACCGGCTTAACCGGGTCAAGTTGGTGCTCTGTAAAGCGCATGCGCGAATTTGGCTTTTTGGAATCTGATAATACAGAGGTTCCACTTCGCCACTAATATTCGAATATACAATAGCAATCTTATTTAAAGTGTGCTTTCTATCTTAAATTAATAGTGGATTGCTTCTGAACATTGTAATTTTTAAGCGCGTGTTTGAAAAAATGAAATTAGAGACTAACCGAAATATATGTGTTGCTTAGAAACAAAATGCAACAAAAAAATTATAATTTTCGAGTTAAGTTTCAGAAATAAATTAAAAATGAAGTTTTTTTAAAATATCTTTATTATGTGCTTGCTAAAGATACTTTACCAATTTTATTTTAGTTTTATTTTAATACGTTTCAGTTTTAACTTTTTGCAGATTATTTTATATTGTTCATATAAGTTATCGCTCTTATTTTTATAATATAAATTTTATTATAGGACAACAGCTTTGATAATTTTAATTTTATTAACTAAATTTTATTAAGTTATAAATTTCTTATGGATACGGTCAAGTTTCAATCGGCTATTATTTCAGTTTATCACTAAACTGCTTACAAAATATGGCAAATTTGCATTTAACATTTAAACCTAATCATTATTATTTTGTCAGAAATAAAAATTATAATCGTGTAGAAATCTTTTGCTGCTNCGAGCTCCTGGAAAAACTAAGATAATTTTGGTTTAAGTGCACGGAGTTTCGATTGTGATACATCAGTGGATTCGGCGTAAGGAGTAGATTCGAAAGATATCTTAGCCGAGAAGATTGGCCCACCCAATTTTCGGTGGTAGACGTCCGAACTTTGGAACTTTTGGATTCGATTTTCCAGACGGGACTACCCGGTTAACCGGATTTTGATATATAGTGACAAGGAACGACAAGCCTTGAGTAATGTAGTTAATTTTGGTAATCGTAGGACCAGTTTTTCCGGTTTTATTCAACCTTTTGTGTTTCGGGATTTTCGGCCCGCATCGGGTTTGGTGTTTTTTATCTGCCAAAAATAACTTAATTCTCCGAGGAAGGACCACTGGATACACAACCTCCAAAAATTTGGTGTTTATCGGACCAATAACTTTTGAACTATCACGAGTTAAAACTTTGGTGAATTTCATTAACATAGAATTTTAAATTCTAAACTTTTTTATTATATAAATAATATTTATAGTATGTATACATATGTACAGTACTTGTGATACTTTTTACCAGAAATACTGAACGTTTTGGACATTTTAAAATTTAAATTTTGGCTAGAATGTCCGGAATATGCTAATGCTCGCAGTGACCTGGGAAATGCCCTGGGTATCAGACTGACAGATAAGAGTACTTTGTGGGAAGTGTATGCGCCGACGACACAGATCACAGCCCGCCATCTAGTGATGGCGTTAGAAGCATACATCGCACGAACTGGACGATTTAAGTAATGGAACCTGAGAGTGGGGAAATCGGAGAAAGAGCCTAGAAAAAGCTAAAATCTCCATATTAACACAGAAAATGAAGAAGAAGATGAAGAAAATTTAAATTTTTTGCATTTTTAGAAAGTATCATAAATTAATATTGTATTTCCAACCAATACTGTATAATACAATACAATATGTAATAAACCTTACAAAGTATATTAGTAATATAAAAATTAGATCAGAGATGTCCTGTAACAAACAATCCTTGCTTAAATTATTTATTGTGACATCGTCGCATTTACAACCAGAGCTGTGGAGTCGCGTAAAAATCTACCCACTCCAACTCCAATTCCGACCTTGACTCTCTGGCCAGAGGCAGACTTGTTATCGTGTTACCATACACATTCTAACATCGTAGGCGAGAATATCTTAACGGGTTTTACTGTACTATTATAAAGTGCCAAAAAAGCTTACTTTGACGGTAGAGACGAATCGGTCCACAGTGTAAAGAAGGCATACAAAGTGAAGATCGGCTCCGATTTTGATAGTGATCTCACTGTGCATTTTCGTTAGTCTTTGGATAACTATATATCGGTGGATTCAACATTTAGTACGCTAACTGTGAGTAGTGGTTTTATTTAAATAGATCATATAGTTTTTGAGTCACGGCCGTCCGAAATAACAACCTGTTGTCGGCCCGCATCGGGCCCCCGTTGGAGATCGGCTCGTAATCCCAATGGAATTTGTTTGTCACCGGCCCCTCTATAAGCTGCAGAAATTTGGTTATTGTAGGTAATTTATTCGCCGAGTTATTCACGTCTAAAAATTTACCGTTAGACAAAGGATTGTTTTTTCGTCACGTGGTAGATCTAGCCACTCGGCGAGTCCTAGCCGGTCCGGCGTTTTGCGTGTGGCGGGCTCTGGTTTGTTTTCCGAGTACTTTTGTAACGGATTCTGGTTTGAACACTACTGAGGTTACAGAACATTGAGCAAAACAGTTTGGAAAGGACCTATTTCTAAAAAACTTATCAGCGTCCAGCCATTCAGCTGGGCCAGCCAGCGCTTATTTCTTTCTTCTTTTCGGCTTCGCGTGTTTTAGAAGGCATTTCGTAATGGGGTCAGCCGAACCTACCCAAAAGCTGGATACCTTGCACGACCCAATAGGGGTCGCCTGCTCTCTGGAAGATACTATCTTCTGTGAGGCAGGTCAACATCTCAAACGTGTCATGGACCTCCTTCCAGCAAAAAATCGATCATACTTAAACACAGAAGCACGAAAAAAAGTTAAGGAACGAGCGATGCAGCTGCACTGCTGCGTTAGCCAATTGTTTGGTATTCTACGTGAGATAAGAGCCAACCGTGTTATAATGTCAAATCAAACACCAGCTGTAACCGGAAAATCCTATGCCAAGGCTGTTAGTGAAAACTTAGACACGCGACCTAGTAGGGCTACAAAAACAATAACTGCCTCTCTCCGCACTAAAGTACAGTCTGAGGGGGCTGAGGGCACACACGCTGTCCTCCTGACCCCAAGGTAACTAGAGACAAAGAACCAAACATGGATGAAATAACAACAAAAATTATGGAGGAAGTCCGACCTGACCATCTACAAATAGAAAAAAACTAGGCAGCGTTAGTTGGGCAAAAGTGAGCTCCTGGAAAAACTAAGATAATTTTGGTTTAATTGCACGGATTTTTAATTGTGATACATCAGTGGATTCGGCGTAAGGAGTAGATTCGAAAGATATCTTAGCCGAGAAGATTGGCCCACCCAATTTTCGGTGGTAGACGTCCGAACTTTGGAACTTTTGGATTCGATTTTCCAGACGGGACTACCCGGTTAACCGGATTTGGATATATAGTGACAAGGAACGACAAGCCTTAAGCAATGTAGTTAATTTTGGTAATCGTAGGACCAGTTTTTCCGGTTTTATTCAACCTTTTGTGTTTCGAGATTTTCGGCCCGCATCGGGTTTGGTGTTTTTTATCTGCCAAATATAACTTAATTCTCCGAGGAAGGACCACTGGATACACAACCTCCAAAAATTTGGTGTTTATCGGACCAATAACTTTTGAACTATCACGAGTTAAAACTTTGGTGATTTTCTCCACTTAACGAAGATTTGAACCAACGGACTCTAACGAACTTTAACGGCTTTTCTACAACGGATTTCTAACGATCGAGGTATCGGCGGTTCTACTTTGATCTCTGTAAAACAGCTGTTGAGTCAACAGCTGTTCTTTGTCTTCTGTTTGTTGACATTAGCATTATATCAGTTTAACTTTATTTATTTTGATGATTATTTTAATTATATTTAATTAGATTTAATTATAATTTAGCATTTAATTTATATTAAGGCTATCTTTCACACTGCAATATTGGGTAACTTACCTGATTTTGCAGTGTTGCCTAGGCACTGAGCCTCTTACACAAAACACGTCTTCTTAGTTAAGCTGTTATTCTAGTTATTGTCTATCTTGGTTATTGCTTTCTTACTCGCCATTATGGAGGAATCAACCCTTGAACCAAGGGAAATGCTTATCCCTTTGGAGGAATTGGAAAATTCGAATAAGGACCAAACAGAAAAGACAACTAACTCGAAAGAACAAAGTACATCTCACAATCAAGATCCAATGGAAAAAACATTAATAAAAGAAGCGGCGATTTTTATGGGCAGAGTGATGGAGTTGTGTCCAGAACATAATAACTCAAACATAAGAGTTAATCAGCGCCTAGAAATAAGGGAATACGTGGCCAGGATGTACGGCCATCTGAACATGATGTATGGTATGCTCACAGAAGTGAGGAAATCTAGACANGATGACGGTTTACGTAATTATAGGAGTTTTTTTAACCTTTTTATATGGATATTGTCACAATTTTTTCACATTTTTATAAGAATCGTAATTATAGGGGGGTCGACTGTATATATATATATATAAACAAACACAGAACAAACAACAATATAAACTTATTCAAAACAATACATACAGTCTTACAAAATTACGAGAAAAACTTGTTACCTATATAGAGTATATAGACATATCTCAGGCATTTGATTCTGTTTTCCCTAACCTATTGCTAAACTTATTTCATGGCTATTTTGATATAAATCTGGTTTTTCCATTCTTGGTTAAATTATTACTTATCACAATTATGTAAAATAAACCTTGGTGATTTTGAATTCCTCAATTTTTACACCAATCTGTGGGATTCCTCAAGGATCTGTACTAAATAGGCTATTCTTCTCTGCTTACATCAATAACCGCTTTAATAGAATATCTTCAAGAGTGATAACATATGCTGATGATATTAAAATCATTAATCATGATCCTTTATAACTACAATCTGATTTAAATAAAGTACTTTCTGCTTTTACCAATTATAATTTAAATATTAATATTAAAAAAACTGTTATAATGTGCTGCTCATGAATACACAATCTTCCTTTTCATCCAATATACAGTATATCAAAAATCATACATTAAGCTATATAAAACTTATAGTGACCTTGGTATAGTTTTTGATGAAAAATTGACATTCAAAACACATGTTTAAAAGATAGTCAGATCCTTGTCACTCAGATGTGGAATTTTGTGGCAGTTTGGCAGGTCAATGTTGTCCAATTCTAACTTCAGATCCATTTATTTTACAAATTTTTAAATCTATTTTTGACTACTGCTTGCTTGCCTGGTTAATGATAGCTCCATCTCTTTTAAATACAATCAAGAAACTTATAAGATATATTTTCTTCTAATCATGAAGTTATAAGAATATGACTTGGATTACCCAACCTTATAAAACTAATACAATACAGGATGGTAAAGAAAGTCACTTAATGTCCTGTTACAGACAGACAAAATAAACTTTATTCTGCCTGACACTGCTAGGCACAGTCAGGATGAAATATACAGGGTGTACATAGAGGTGATATGCCGAGCAGGAAAACTGACAGTAGGCATAAAAAGGAAAGAGAACAAAACACACACAAATATAAAATCACGACATCCTGAGTCATGTAATAAAACACAAAACCGAAGACATTGCAGTTTGCGTGAAGATTAGTCAAAACAAAGAGTTTGCCTATGTACAGTATGAAAGTATACAGTCTCTGCACAACCCTAGTGTGATATTAGACACACAGTGAATGTACATCGAAGGAGATCTGATCAAAACAAATAAAATCGCACATGAACATGGAGGCCAAGGCCTAAATAGGGGTGGCCAACAGTTTTTGCCCCAGGCTGAATTGGATAGAAAACTTTTTTCACGGGCTAAACCAGAGGCTGCCCTACGAAGATTTTGAGCTGGTGTGAGATCTCATTGTGGTGTCACCCTGTATAAACTAAATTGTACATAGAGATTACAGATACATTTTCCACATTATCATGATTTATCGACATTCTACTCTGTACTTAAGAGTTTTGTAATGGAGGGTTAACTCTAAACACACAGCGAATTGTTGACTTTTTTTTAAGCGTCAGAATTTTTCATTGAGCTATTCGGACTTCAGTAGCTAATATTGAAAGATTAATCGCAGGCCACATAAATTCATTAGACAGGCCAGATCCAGCCTGCAGGCTGTATGTTGGCCATGCCTGGCCTAAACAGTGTACAGATCTTGTACAGTAACAGACAGAGCATAAAGCACAGTACAATAAGCATAAAGATATTACAAGATCTTCAGCAATACAAAGACACCAAAAGTGGGGAAAACCTTAATCATTGTATTAATGTTCTGTTAAAGTAAAGCTTGACCATCCTTTGAAAAAGGGAAAAGTACTTTTTACTCAACTTTACATTAACGTTACATGACTTTACGTTAACGTTACATGATTTTTTTGTTATTTTCTATTTCAAGGGTGTTAGAATGTCTTATAACTAAAACATCCAGGAATAGTAATCAGTGCCGTAACTAGGGCGGTGCCCAGGCACGGGCACAGAGGGACTTGGACCAAGTTTTGGGGCATAGTTACAGAAGCTTGCACTGGGTGCATGAAAGGCTGGTTATAGCGCTGATGGTAATTTATTGTGAAGTTCGTTCTTAGCTTCAAATTTAATGTTGTTATCAAGGCCATTAACAGTTGTAACCAAGTCATTAGGGTTTAAGATTACAAAGTTATAGATTATAAAACAATTGTCAACATATCTGTTGAAGGATTTGATGTCATGGATAATATTTTTGGATGTATTAATATTGATAATACTTAGTTCAGCAAATGTAGGGCCAATAATGGACCCCATAGGTATGCAAGATTTTTGAGTATAGTATTTTCCATTAAATTGGAAATGGTTGTTCGATAAAATAAAGATGACAAGGTCAATGAGCCAATCAACACAATTTGTAGAACTGAGGGAGTTAACAATTTTTCTAAACACCATCAAATACAATTCTGAATACTCTGCAGTTGCTAAACACTGCAATCTAGATGGATACAAAATAGCTAAAATATGATGAAAGCACTAAAATTCAAAACTAACACCTATAAATGTGAATATTTTGAACATAAACAGATTTTAAAAGTTAGTAATGTTAAAAGAATTAATGATAATCTAAGTATTAAAATTGATGAAGGGTGGCACAATTATATCTTTTAAAAACTAAATATCTTTTATACATTCAAATTTAAAATGAAAATAATAGATAAATTAACAAAATAAAATATACTAAATACACCGAAGCAACAATGATATAAATAATAAAATAAAATAAAAATAAAATAAATACATAAAAATGCATCAAAATATAAGGGCAGGTACAGACTAAGAAATTTTATATATTAATTTTTTTTTATGTAGAATTTCCATGCAGAAGCTAATTCATCGGCATTCCTGGCATTAATACAACCATCCTTGAATTTACTTTTATAGATTTAAATTTTTTCTTTGTGCAAAGCTAATGGAATTTAGCTATTAGACTTAAGGAACACAGGTATGACATTAATAAAAGACACTGCAACACAGTTTTGTCAAGTATGGCACAAGCAGAGGACTCTGTAGTTAAATGGAGTGAAGCAACTATCCTTAAGACCATGAGTTCCCCATCATTAGCCTTGCATGAAGAAAAAATTGAAATCTATAAAAGTAAAGGATGGTTGTATTGCCAGGGATGTGGATGGATTAGCTTCTGCATGGAAATTCTACATAAAAGAAAAATTAAAATATAAAAATTCTTAGTCTGCCTGTATATTTTGTTGCATTTTTATGTATTTATTTAATTTAATTTTTATTTTATTATATTTTATATATTTTATTATATTATTTATATCATTGTTGCTTCAGTGTATTTAGTATATTTTATTTTGTTATTTATTTGTTAACTTATCTATTACTATCGTTTTAAATTTGAATGTATAATATTTAGACGTTCCATCGTTACAATTTTAAAATACATTCAAATTCAATTACACTCGAAGATGGCCTATTCTATGAGACTGAAAATGTTAGTGTTTCATTAAATAAACATTTCTCAGCAATAGAAGGTGTTTGATGTTTCATTAAGTGTTTAAAAATGCTGAGTTTGATATTTACTTAGCTAAACATTTTACACACACACAAAACAAGATGATGTTCCCACAAAATAACAAAAGTTTGTTATAGATACCACATGGGATGCAAAGAATAGCTACTTATACATTCAATCATTCTATGACAAGCAGACAAATAACGAAGAAATTTATATGTAGCATACGTAGATTACAGGAAGGAATTCCACAGCAATCCCATACTTATGGTCATTGCATACACTATATCTATACAAAAATATAGGGTGGCCATAATTAAAGTTTCCCTATTCAAAGCACTCTGTAGCTATAACCAATAAGAGAACTGTCAAATGTAAGCATCCACAAACTCTGTTTTTAGATTAAAGCTAAACAACTGCCAGTTTACATCAACTATCACTTTATACAATGCTGGGGTAAAGCAATAACTGGCTAAGTGCTATAGTGGGAGTTACAGGCCATGGGTGCTAAGTCGTCTCCATTGGATGCCATAATTTAGATATATATATATAGTTCTGAAAACAAAGATTGGACAGATGTCTAGGTTGCATAACTGGCAATGCAACTGCACAGTAAGCAGGAGTTTCAGGTTCAAGTCCTGCTTTAGGTCAATTCTTTTCTTCCAGAATTAATTATTAAATTTATCAACAGATGGCACCTAATACCAACATCTAGGACAAATTACTTAAAATTTAATTAGTAGTTAATAGCATTTATGTAGCTTGATGTAAGAGGATTGATACCAAAATTTGTATACTGACTATGTAAAGAATGTGGAATAGAATTTTGCAAAAACAAATTTAGTTCAAAAATTTGCTAGGTGTGCTTTACAGAAAAATACACAAAGCAAAACATAATACATAGTGAAGACTAACAGGAGAAGAAAAATGAGCTGTGTTCAGAATTCCTGCTAAGTCTAGTTATGCTGCAATACTAAACTCATTTCTAATCGGGTGAATCCTGACCAAAATTTTTGGGCCTGCTAAAAGTTATAGTAAGAATAATAGGCTTATCTCTAGCACTAAGCAATAGGCAGAAAGTTATTGGTGTGAATAAAAAGTATGGATTATTATAAAGCTCATTATATCTGCACATGAAATATATGAAATATATTATAATGAAAAAGTTTAAAAATTTATGATGATGATTCAAATTTTGTGGGCCCTTGACACTGGGGGCCCAGGGTTTAAGCCATATTAATCTCTATGTAGATCTGCCCCTACTGTAGATGCTGACTGGGTACCACAAGCTTTCAATACAATCTGGCCATGTTAAATGATTTTAATGGCGTCATGCGCGTGCACTTGTTTCTTGCGGCAAACCTCCACACGAGCAAGCAATCGAGTTCCTGCAAGCATTGCACTGACTTAAAATGGCTAGCCACTAGCTGCCAGTGTAAAAGCAAACACAAATGATAAAAAAGGAAGCCATACATATATTTGCTTTTGATGGTTTCAAAAAAATTACAATTCAGATAAATATATCTGTAACAAGCATTTTTTTTTTTTAAAGATATTGTTGCTAAGCTTATACAAAGGAAAATTGCTCAATAAGTTCGTAATTATAAATTAAAATTGGTTGGTAGAAAACCTGCACTTGCTTTCAAAATGGCTTCTAAATATATTTACAGGTAACCTGTGAAAAAACACAAGAATTTACTGCATTTTTACAAAAATTATGAATTCAAATACATTATCTTAACACACTTTTTATCTTGCCTAGATAGTTTTATTGAAAACTAACATTTTTTTGGCCTATTTTATAGGCCATCCTCAGGTTTAATGAGAGAATTGGAACCTCAGCATTCCATTAAATAAAATATATAAATTCAAATTCAAAAAATTGACAATAGAAAAAATAAGGAAATAACAGAAAAAAATAATATATACAAGTACAAATATATACAAATACAAAATATATACAAGTACAAATAACTGAAATCATTGAGCAAGCATTGAAATAAATTACAGTAAGACCCTGCTTAACGCTGTCTCACTTACTTAACGTTGATTTGATATAATGCCGTCTGCTCGAAGCCTAAAAAAAAAGCTCAAACTTTATGCTGATTTAAATTATCGTGGCATTTTATTGATTCGTATATAATATGATTATTTACAAACACGAACCAATCAGAAAAAGGTGGCAAAAAGGTTTATTTTCTTTAAATCTATGTTTTTTTGGTGCAATTTTGGAAAAAATATAACATTATGGATACCACAGGCAATATCAGCTTCGCTTGGCAAGAATTAACTGATAAATGTGCGAATGAAGTGTGGAAGAAGTTATGGCTGAAGGTATCCAAGAATTCTCAACGAGAAGAGCCAACAGGCTCTTCTCGTTGAGAATTCTTGGATACCTTCTTTAGGTTGATCAAACTCAATCTAATTGATACAGCAGGACTTGGAGATGTAGACGAACAGGATATTGAGGAGTTATTGCTGGTTTCTGGTGAGAGTCTTATCAACGACAACCTTCAAGAACTGGCAAAACAAGAAGTCTACGTAGAATGTTGGAAAATAGTGATTCTGAAAACAAAGAACCCAAAAAGTTTCTCGACAGATTTTCTTAGTAAAAGTTTGGTAACAATAACTGAAATCATTGATCAAATTGTAGCAAAGGAGCAAGATTTTGAAAGGAATGCAAAAGCAAAACGAGGTGTTTTGGATGTGATTTTCTACTACTGACATTTGCTTAAGGAAAGAAAAAGCAACAAATGAAACTTCAGAACTTTATTACAAAAATCAAGAATTTCAGAAAAGTCTGGACCTTCGTCACAAAAAATGAACTATTAATATATCAATAGAAAAAATGAACTAATTAATATACACACAGAAATGTATAATAATTTATGTTTATGTTATTTAACATATATTATTATACAAATTAATATAAAAATAACTTAAAATTAAAGTAAAATTTGTTTATTTTCAGTTGCGTCTTCCTCTGTCCCTATTTACTCTATGTTAAAACTAGCTGTTACCCGTGACTTCGTCCGTGAAAATTTTGCAAGCAAACCCATTTATATTCAGTATTTCAACAACCATAGTAATTGTTATATAACACCTACCGCTGAGAATCAAACGAACTATTTTCGATTTGATCAATTTTCTGGAATGTTTACAATTGTTCTATAATCGAACCAATATGCAATAACAAATTCAAATTTAAAACGGTTCAAACATTTGGATGAAAAATCAAAATATATAAAAATATTTATAGCAATGTCTGAAATGTTATTAATTTAATACACCTAAGTACTCGATGAAGACTAAATCCTCTCCCTCTCCCGCCAGCGGGGGAATTTTGAAAAATCCCTTCTTAGTGAGCGTTTCCATGACGTACCCTAACTGTCTACCAAATTTTACCTCTTAAGGTTAAGCGGTTTGCTCTGGGCAATGATGAATCAGTGAGTCATTCAGTCAGGACAAGCAATTTTATATATTTAGATGACTTCATTTAATGCTGTTTCGTTTAGCACTTTGTCGTCTAGGAACACATCCTGTGTTAAGTGGGGTC
The DNA here is from genome assembly GCF_000671375.1 of Centruroides sculpturatus. NCBI lineage: Eukaryota > Metazoa > Arthropoda > Arachnida > Scorpiones > Buthidae > Centruroides > Centruroides sculpturatus. Next base: position 51,373 of record NW_019385200.1, read on the forward strand.
TTACTGTGTTAAGCTATATTGATGAAACATGCAATTATAAACAAATGTAAGATTATGAGTTCAAGGGAAAATTTGGGAGTAATGCTTAGAGAACACAAGTATATCGTCAGAAAAGGTTCCAATGCAACAGTACTTTCCCAGATGGTGCAGACCCAAGGCTCAATAATAAAATGGGATGAAGTGGATATTGTCAAACCCTTGCACTCCCCAACTATAGCAAGGATTCTGAAAAAATTGAAATTTACAAGAGCAAACTAGAAGAGGCATGCATAAATGCAAGGGACGTAGAAGACCTACCATCAGATTGGAATTATATTACTAAAGCAATACAACAGGCTAAAAAATTATCGACATACCTAACTAAAGCTAATAATAAAAAAACAAATTGGTGGACAGACAATCTTACAATTCAACAACATAAGGTCAGAAAAATAAGGAAGAAAATGATAAATAAACATCTCCAAACCCGATAACCAATATAATAAGACACCAACCGAATGCCGTAAATTAATCGGGCTATTTTTAATGCTAAATTCTAAATAAATTACGTAATTAATTATATGATAAAATGATAAAAAATGATAAAAATGAAAAAATGAAAATGATAAAAAACACAGATGATAATCTTAAGACATTCTATAAGGAAGAGTACAAAAAAGAACTAAAAAAATACAAAAAAGAAATAAACAAAACTCGCACAGAAGCTTGGAAAGCCTTCTGCAGCAAGGAATTTAAGAAAAATCCTTGGGACGTACCATACAGAGCCATTTTTGGGAAGAAGAAAAGATGTCACGTCCCCAACATCACTAATACTGACAATAACAATCTAACGCTTGACTTGCAGGAGAATATCAAGAAAATTCTACAATTTCACTTTCCCAGAGACGAGACAATAAACGACACCGACTTTCACACCGCTAAAAGACAAGAAGCCATACTTAACTCCACTCATAGGGATGACGATTTTTTCACATTCCAAGAAATTAACAAGGCAATCACTACTTTGGCAAAACAGAAATCCCCTGGGATTGATAACATAACTGCGGAGATGGTTCAAGCAGCTTTTAACGAAATCCCGATTGCTTTCGTATATCTATACAACGCCTGCCTTAAAACAGGTTCCTTTCCGACAATATGGAAAAAAGCAAGCATCAAGTTAATCCCTAAGAAAGAAAATGCTAAAAATCCAGGGGACTTCCGTCCGATTAGTTTGCTTCCCGTGTTAGGAAAAATCTTGGATGGACTTCTAATCAATAGAATTAATTGGTACCTCAAAGAAAATAACAGAATAAACAATAATCAATATGGATTTAGGCCAGGTACGTCAACAATTCACGCCATCCTAAAAGTTAAAGATTTCATTAAAAAAGCCTGGGAACGCAATCAACATGCAATGCTTATTAGCGTCGATTTTAGCAAGGCGTTCGATAACTTATGGTGGCCTGGCCTCATTAGCCGACTAATTAAACTTGGATGCCCAAACAATCTAGTAAACTTAACTAAGAGCTATCTCTCCTTAAGGACAGCGGGATTTTATACAGACAATATTGACATAGAGGTGGAGGTAACGAAAGGCTGCCCGCAGGGATCGAGATGCGGACCTGGAATGTGGAACATCATCATGGATGAACTACTAGAGCAAATACAAAACACTGAAAACATTCGAATACAGGCGTACGCTGACGACGTACTTTTGATGATTGCGCATAAGAACTGTGACAGAGTCGCAGAAATGGCAAATAAAGAATTGGAAAAAATAGGTAAGTGGAGTGAAAGGTATAAACAACCGATAAACAATCAGAAATGTGAAGCAATTGTTCTAACCAGGAAAAATAAAAGAAGCCAACTTAAAAGGGCTATTGGTGTTAAAATCAACGGAAAAAACATAAGAAATGTCCAATACCTAAGATACCTAGGAGTATACTTTGACCGATCACTAAATTGGCATTATCATATCAACAACGCCTGTGACAGAGCGGTCAAAAGATCTAACCTTTTGTATAGCATTACAAGAAATACCTGGGGACTCAACTCTAGAAATACTAAGTTGATCTATCTTCAAGCAATAGAACCGGCGATTCTGTATGGTGTCCAAGCATGGTTTGAAGCACTAGGAAACACCCACGTCAAAAGAAAACTCATATCCACCCAGAGGAAATCAGCAATCAGGATATCCAAATCATACAGAACGGCGCCGACTGACGCCATCTTGCTCATATCAGGACTTACACCAATTCACCTGAAGGCTAGACAAATTATTTGGAAGTGGTACATAATCAACAAACACAATGAAATTGCTAATGCCAACATAGAAGAATTGCAAAGGAATGGAAATTTACCACCAGACAGACAGGAAAATCTTCTCAAAATCCTAAATACGGAACCTGATATTGTATCAAAGAACATTAACTCTATCAAAGATCCCAAAAATAACCACTCTTACGAAATCAATATGGAATTTACCAACAATGTCTATCACAACAATATAAAAATGATCACTGCTTATACTGATGGATCAAGGAATGAGAATGGTGTGGGATCCGGGGTGGTAGTGAAAAGAGGTGAAAGGACTTTGTATCAGGCAGCCCTTAGATTGGGTGAGGATTGTTCCATTACTCAAGCGGAGCTGTGGGCAATCTTCAAAGCAATCACCTATGTCAATACTCATCTTCCTACCACTGATCATTTACAGATTTTCACTGATAGCAGAGTTGCATTGTACACCCTTGACCGGATGGAACCTAAAACAAAACTAGCGGAAGAATTAATTGAAAAGGCGAACAACATGGGGAAAAGGATGAACATTATATTTAACTGGATACCGGCACACAAGGGGTACGAGGGAAACGAGCTCGCTGACAAATTGGCGAAGAAGGCGACTAATAATAATACCATTACATACAACAGGCTCCCAATTTGTTACATCAATAAATACTTAAACGAAGAAGCTCAAATTTTGTGGCAACAGGAGTGGGAAGGATCCCACACTGGAAGAATGTGCTATAGGTTTTTACCGACAGTGAAAGGAAGACTACAAAATAAGAAATTCCAACCCACATACGAACTGACTCAGTGTCTTACAGGCCATGGAGCCTTTAATTCTTACCTGCATCGATTTGGGAAGAGAGAATCTAATCGTTGCGAAGTTGATAATGAAAGCGAGGAAACAGTTCAACATTTCCTTTTTGAATGCAGTAAATTTGATAATATTAGAACACAACTAGAAAGAACAAGTATCGAGGAGGGATTCAACTGGCCACCAAGTGAAGCAAACCTTATCTCCAATAATAAACTGCTAAAAGCCCTAGGAAAATTTATCCAGGACAGCAAGGCTCTGATCCCATCATTCAATAATACGTAATAATCACCTATGCTCACCTGCTGCATAGCCGATGACCCATGGCCAATCCTTTCTAGCTTAATTGGGATTAAGCCCCGATACCGTCGGTGCCAACATTCTGCACCTGGCTGCGGTATCATCACGGGGCAGGATTGGTTATGGTGTCATTCGGTGCATCGAGGGATCCTTTTCGGGATACGTCGATGGAGGGTCAGGTTGACCCCATGCCCTTGCCTTCACTAACCCTCGTTTGGCAATTCCTATGGGAATCACTCTAGGAACATGCATTCTCTTATATTTTGTTATTGTTCCTATAAGCTTATTAGTTTTAATTTTATAAATTGTTAATTACCTCACTTGCATATATAGGGGTTTTGTGTTGTTCCCCTTAAATTGTTTGTAAACAAGCTTGGATCCTCACCTCATCTCGCGTCTAGTACTTATCTAAAAAGTTTTTAGATTACATTCTACTTTTTACATGTTTGTTGTCATCCTTATTATCATCTTGTACATATTTGTAAATATTGTATATATTGTATCTCTGTATTTATTTAAGTTAAATAAATGACCCGGTGCGGACGCTCGTGGGGTCCCGTGGGGGCCCCCTGGTTGCTTTTTTCACACTTTCCTTTCTACCTAATTTCCTCTTCCCTCTAATCTCTTCTCTTTCTACTTCTTCCTTCTGCTTCAAACAAGGGTAGAGTCCAGCTTATAAGGACAGCCCTCTAATCTTTAATACCAATACCAATACCATCAGCTTGGAAATATATAGTCAAAAAGTTTGCCTTGAACTCATAATCTTACATTTGTTTATAACTGCATGTTTCATCAATATACCTTAATAATTTATTTCAATGCTTGTTCAAAGTATTATTAGTGGATTTTTATTTTTATTACTATTTCTGGCTGTTTTTTTTATTTTGTATTTGTATATATTATTTTTTTTCTATTATTTCTTTATTTTTACCATTGTCAATTTTTTGAATTTGAATTTATGTATTCTATTTTATGAAACACTGAGGTTCCAATTCTCTTGTTAAACCTGAGGATGGCCTATAGTGGTGTAACCTTTTTCTACTCGCAGCACACCTATGACTCGACATGACTCAACACAGCACACCAAAATGTTATTCCCCTCAAAAATGTATGATATGATACTATTAATAGAATTTCATAATGCCATATTATTATTATGTTGGGTTTTGTGTGTATACTCGGTTCACACCGGTGGCTGTGTACTATGCCGGACCAAAGTCAAGGCATAGCAACCAGAAACTAAAATTAAATAAGTGTGTCTGTGTCTGTATTCAGGAATTTCCTAACAATATGGCATGTATTCAATATAGTGGCCTTCTGTAGTGTGATGTATGTATTTCTACTCAGTTGTAATGTTCCCAGGCTTTTGTGTAGTGTGTGTGGTATCACACCTGTACAGGAGAGAATGACAGATACAATAAGCACCCTATCCATCCTCCATAGATGCCTTATTTCCTGGGCGAATTCTGTGTACTTGCTGATTTTTCACTTCATGTGTTTTGTACATTGTGAGTGTTTGGAATGAATATGTCTATAATGTAAGTGATTTTATTGTGTTTGTCAATGAGTGTGATGTCTGGTCTGTTGTGGTAAATTGTTTTATCTGTGATTATGGCTGTCGTAGTAGTTTGTGCATGTAGTTTTCCAATACTGTCCGTTGAATGTATTTGTAGTATGGTTCGTGGTTGTCTAATAATTTGTGTTTGTTTGCAAGCTCTTGATGTATTTGCTATTTGATTATGTCTATGTAAATTATCTGTCTGTGCCAAGAGCTTGCAACAACCAAAAGTGATGTGTTGTGTAGTTTCTGCCATGATGTGACATTTTCTGCATGTGTCATTTGTGAATGTTGTATCTTTGAGTATGTGTTTTCTGTAGTTTTTAGTATTTATGACCTGATCCTGTATGGCAATCATGAATCCTTCCGNTGGCATGATGTGACATTTTCTGCATGTGTCATTTGTGAATGTTGTATCTTTGAGTATGTGTTTTCTGTAGTTTTTAGTATTTATGACCTGATCCTGTATGGCAATCATGAATCCTTCCATCTCCCCAAAGAGGCATCCTGAGTTAACCAGCTGTTTGACGCAGTTTTGTCAATGAAATCCTGGGCCAGGTCATAGGGATGTCTGCCATGGAGTGCCTTTTGCACCCAAGATTGTTTAATGGTGTCTATGCTATTTATATGTTGTGTCGTGTCCATATGATGTGAGTATAAGTTTAATGGTGTGTTATTTGAGTCTGCTGGAGTTACTGCTTTATGTAACTGTGACGTTTCTTGTTTTTTGTAGAAAAATTCTCGCAGTGACTGTATTTGTTTGTAGTGGAGGTTAACTATGTCGATCAGGCCACGTCCACCATCCTTATGTGGAATGGTTAATCTTTCTGTGGTGGATTTAGGATGATGTTGTTTATGCTTAGTAAGTGTTGTTCTTGTTTTCATTTGGAGTTGCTCAAGATCTGTGTGAGTCCAATGTATAACTCCAAAAGAGTATGTGAGCACTGGGATGACATATGTGTTTATTGCTTTAACATCATCTTATTTCATCAGTGAATGAAATACAAGCACAAGAAACACAACAACTGTGATAAAAATATATAAATAAAACTTGAAATTAATAGAATATATAAAAGTTTACAGCACATCTTTCACCTTGTGACGGCACATTTACTTGTGACGCAACCAGTGTGCCGCAGCACACCGGTTGCGGAACACTGGCCTATAGAATAGACCAAAAAATGTTAGTTTGCAATAAAACTATTTCAGCGAGATAAAAGGTGCGTTAAGATAATTTAATTATTTGCTGAGCATGTTCTGTTTAATGAATTCAAATACATTTGATTTATAATTATGCTAAAATATTATGGAAATATAAGGTTTTAAATAATAATATACTATTATTTAAACATTTTAAATTTATAATTTATTATTACAGAAAAGAAAGTAAAGTACGTTTTCATCCATCATCTGTGTTAAATAGAAGGCCCACATCAAGTAAACAAACTGTTGCAGATGTACATGCTAAAGTAGTATCTTCACTTCCTTGTGATTGGTTAATATATGAAGAAATGACAAGAACTGGTCATATTGCTCAAGCAGAATGCTGCACATTGGTTTCTCCTATTACAGTTGCTTTATTTGCAGGACCAGCAAGACTACCATTGGATGCTCTTCATGAACCAGATCATAGTAAGAAATTTTCAGATTAAATTTTAGATAAAATTTAATTTATTACTTATTATAGTTTAGATTTTTTTGTTGTTGGATATTTAAAAACTGAAGTATAATCATTCTATATTACTATTTGAATAGTCATCATACAACATAACTCCTTCATTTAGAGGGGACTCTTCAAAATATATTGTTTCCTATATATTGAGTGCTTTCAGTGCTGTGCTCATCCTTGGGGTTTGAAACATACTAATTCTCTATTGAATAGAATTGGTCTAGTTTAAAAATTTTTTAATCACGTGTATAAGCCCTTAGTTGCTATCACAAAATCTTCGCTATGAGTTAGAATCAAATTTTACTAATGCCTTCACATAAAATTAAAGGAAAGAAGTAAAATCATAGTTTGAATGATGACAAAAGTCCTTTAACATCAAAATCTCCAGCATAAACATCCACAGAAAGTTTAAAAGAATGTAGGAAAGAAAATGATAAATATTACAAGAACAGGGACTGTCAATATCTATAATAGTAAAAATTTGTTTTTCCGCTGTTATGAAGATTTTGATTATCTTGGAATATACATAGGCAATTGTTTAGTCATGGACAGTTACACTTAGTTCTGTCAAGATATAGATCAAAAGCCAATAAATAATTCAAAGTGAAAGTGAAATTAAAAATGATGTTAGGAAAAAAGTTTTATAAAAAAATTTTTTTTTCATTAAAATTTATTATTATCAAAATTTTTGTTATGAATAGTCTGTATTGAGTATAAGTGGGCAAAAGCCCATGGGACATGCAACAAAGTAAGAAGGGGATTGGGCTGTTTTTGGTGATAAGGGGGTCAAAGTCTCTTAATGCTTAACTTAAGCAGTAATGGACTTTGACTCCCATACCACCAAAAAAAAATAAGCTTTATTGTTTTGTTAGAAGTAAGCATAAGACTGCTTGAGAGAACAAATCACACAAGAATTCACAACAGAGATAGATATACGGGCTTTTTTAATTATGGAGTATATGCATTTTGGGCTACATGTCCCTCATTGGTTTTTTTATTTTACATCAATTTGGTTATAAAAACAACACAAAATATTTAAATTATATAATTATATTTATAAATATACATAGATATAATTTATACTTTATTATAACTTTATATTTATACGAGGTGTGGCTATTAAATAACGAGACTGACGCTGCTACAGAAGAAGTACACATGCATCAACACCAGCGACCAACAGCTGTTTAGTGTGAAGCCTTCTCTTTTGAATGCAGTACCTCTCACTTCTATAAACAAATCCATGTAGCCTTTTTTTGTTTTGCCAGAAAAATGTTAAGTGTAACAATAGAGCAACGAATTGTGAAATTTCTCATGAAATTTGGAAAAATCACTACTGAAACTTAACCGAGAGCCAAAAAGCTTGAATGAGCAAATCATAATTCAAAGCAATGATGATTGTTTTTTTTTTTATATTCGTGGGATTGTGTACCTTCACTGGGTTCCTGAAGGTCAAACTATTAATCAACATTACTACCTTCACGTTCTTGCCGAACTCCATGAAAGAATAAAGAAAAAACAACTCGAATTGTGGAAGGACAAGTCATGGGTTTTCCACCAAGACAATGCACCAGCTCATTCTGCATTGTCTGTCAAGAGGTTTCTAGCCAAGTACAGCATCCCAGTGTTATACCATCTGCCTTATTTGCCAGATCTTGCACCGTGTGACTTCTGTCTGTTTCCTAAGGTGAAATCTGCATGAAAAGGAACAAGATTTGAGTCTGTTGAAGCTGTGAAAGAGAAAGTGGCATATGTCCTGAAGAAGCTGACAGAAGAAGACTTCCAGCACTGTTTTGAACAATGGAAGATTTGCATGGAGCATTGTAGATATAGAGGAGGGGTGTATATTGAAGGTGATAATAAGTAAATATGTATGAAATCAAAATAAAATGTTTTACAGGGTCAGTCTTGTTATTTAATAGCTGCATCTCATATATATTTGTTTACTTGATGTGGACCTTCTGTTTTTATTCTGAAGGTCGTCTGGAAGGATACACTGAAGATAGTGATAGTGAAGTAGAAGAAAAGAATGATGGACAAAAAACAGCTATGTTTAAACTGGATGATTGGATATCATTTAGAGTTGAACCAGAAGTAAGTTTATTCCCCCATTTTCCTGCAAATACAAGGATAATTTTATGGGACATTAGACTTGAAATGAAAAACATGAGTTAGTGTTTTTTTTTCCAACATATTCCCCTTGTAATTCAACACACTTGGACTAGTGGTGCTGAAGTACCATTATGCCTTTTCTGTAATGATCAGATTCATGGTTGTCAAAATACTGCTCTGTTGCAGCAATAACTTCTTTATCCAATTTCTTACCAGCAAGGAAAAGTTTGAGCTTGGGGAACAGGTGAAAGTCACGTGACACTAGATCTGGTATGTACGGTGAGTGGGAGAAAACTTGGAATTGCAATTGACCCAATTTCTCTCAAACAATGAGTTGTATGAGAAGACACATTAACATAATGGAATAGCTTTTCTTTTTCTTTTTAGCCATTTCAGATTTTTTTCAGTAACTGCTGCTTTAAATTGGTTCAAAAGAGCAGCATATGGTCTGTTAATAGTTTGGCCCTTTGTAAAGTAATTATTGAGAAGTATCCCCTTTGAATCCTAAAAAGTCATTGTCATTACCTTCCTGGCTGATGGAAATGACTTGGCCTTCTTTGGTGGAATACTGCCACAATGCCCCTATTTTTGAGATTACCATTTAGATCCTGAAATAAAGTGGTAAAGCCAAGTTTCATCAAGTATAACAGAATGATACTAAAAGTTTACTTGGTCCTTGTTAAACAGCTTTAAATTTTTATTGGGCATGTGTGCTCTTTCATGTTTTTGATCAGCATTCAGTAAGCATGGTACCCATCTTGCTGACAGCTTAGACATGCCCAATTTGTTTGAAAAATGTGATGTATGTGTTTGGTCAATATGACTGTGATCTTAGCCATCCCCTCAGTGTTCAGTCTTTGGATGCTCAAAACAACATCATGCATTTGATCAATTATTTCTAGAGTTGTTATCATTTTTGATGGTCCAGTTTATCAATGAAAAACAACAAAATGTGTGTATAATGTATGATGCTAGATTAAACCTTGACTGTAATTATAGGTATAAATTCATTTTTTGTGATACCTTTTTAAGTTATTTGGTTACATTTTTTACTATTCAGTAAAGTATCAAATCACAATTTATTAATAGTTGCCTTTATGTCCTTGTATTTTACTTTATTATATTATTGTCGACTTGGGACTTATATTATTAGGACAATTATAGTGTGGTGTGTCAGTTATTTGCAAAAGGAGTTCTTAATCAGAAAAAATATATTTTTATTTTTCACTTATTGTTTTTCCTGTACATATAATACTCACGATATTCGTGTTTCAGACCATTATGTCTCTCTTCAGCAGGTTTATCACAACGATGATCTAAAACAATGTATATAACAATTAAAAAATTATATTACAATATTCTAAAAAAGCCTGACAATAATATAGCACACTTACAATTTTCTTGTAGTTGATTACATCAAAATATGCACAATACATATTTAGAAGAATTGCCATTATAACATTGTTTAAATTCATATTTCTGTATTAAAAAAGTTTTTATAAGTTTTTTAATTGAATCTTATTATTTATTAAGGCTGCACGTTTAACTCTTCATCTTCGTCAAAAGTGGCATGCTCTTTTCTTACGCAGAATGCATGCACCAGCCAAACCATGGTCACAAGTTGATGAAGCCGTTGTAAGAGCTGTTGTTGGGGTTTTGACTGCAGAAGAACAAGCATTAGGAATACAACAACCAGCAGGAATCGGACAGCGTCCTCGGCCAATGGCAAATGATTTTTGTCCTCCTGTTAGTTTAGGTCCACAATTATCTTCTAGTCCTAATTTAGGAGTGAACAGTTTTGGAAATCAAGGTAATAAATAAACTCAATATAATGAGAAACTTTTTTTAGAATAGAAAATACTTTATAATGTATTTACATTCTTTAATAATTGTATATTTCTCAATACTAATAACAAATGGCAACATGTTTTTTTTTACTACATGAATATGTTTTGATATTTTTTACTAATTTTGGGATGCTGATTTCACATAGGATTTTGAAAGTGTATAGCACATACCAATTTTTGTTTGATGACTTGAAATTTTTCAATTACACAGTTTATCCCAGTAATACTAGTAAGGTAAACGCACCGGTAGTGGACACTGCGTTAGTAGTGGACACTTTGAACTTCAAATATGAGTAATAAGGTTGTTGATGGCTTCACTGTTCAAACATACAAATCATTCAGTAGACAGAACCCTCTAGTGGTGGTAACTCGCACTGATCCTTTTCTAGTGCATCATGGGATGTTTTCCCGCACTCATTAGTGATGGCATTCCTGTTGATATAAGAAGACAAGTGAGTCTGCTGTCTGTTTCCTTAAGGTCTAGGTAAGTGAAATCACGCTTGCTGTATTAACAGTTAGTTTCACGAAAGTTTTTTGGTGATATACTATTAATATGAGCTTCGTTGGTATGTTTTAAGACCTTCCTGATAGTATTTTTATTTTCCAAGTCAATTGAATGAGATGTCCACTAATGAAACAAAAATATCGTATATTTTTAGTAGTGGACAAGAGGTGGCCACAACTAGTGAAAATGAACTTTTCACTTTTTAATCAGTATCAAGTCAAAAATTAAATCACCTAATGTTAAGTAACATACAGTATTGATTCAAGCATTTTTTGGTTACTCTGTCTAGTCATGGACAGGGGTGTTCACTATTAAACCGTGAATGTCCGTTTATTGAAATGAGGTGTTTCAATAGTGGACAAAACATGCGGTTAACTCAGGCATGGACTTTAAGGATCCATTCATATATTCATGATATTCATAATGACTACCACTATCAAAATGAAAGACCTAGTACTTCAAACACTGGCAATACCATTGTTGCCACAAGTACACACAATAGCCGCAATAACAGTCAGATCTCTGAAACAGTACCTAGTCCTTTCAAAAGGTCACTTCTCTGGCCAGAACCCAGGGAAATCACTAACAAAAGGAAGAAAAAGGAAATCATACCTTCTGTAGTTACGTCAAAAGCTTGGCAGGAATATTATGAAAATAAGGAAAAGAAGAAAATAGTGGAACTAGAACTGAAAAGGGAGAGAGCTTTGGCAAGACAGAGAAAGAAGGAAGAACAGACTGCTGAGAATAAAAGGAAAGCTGAAGAGAAAGCTATGAAAATGAAAATGAAGACTACAAAGCAACGAAAGAAGAAAATGAGAAAGGAAGAGACATCATCAGAAGATGAAGGTTCTTGGATTCCCTCGGATGGTAGTAGTACAAACGATGTTACGTTAGATGTAGAAGACACTATGGAAGATGAAGAAGAAGAAGACGACATTATGCAGTTTCAGGAAAATATTGAACCCCCTTCAAACGAAACTATTGGACCAAGTTCAGCAATTAAGGAATCGAAAGATACAGAAGAAAGGGGAGAAAGTATTGAAGGGACTTTAAATTGGACTCGGAGGAAGGATATGTCCGAAAGACACAGTCGGAATACCATTGAAAAGGAAAGGGAATCAAACATCCTGCATGAGAATGATTTTGTAGTTGCCACCTTGTCTGGTAAGAAAAGAAAGTACAAATGTGTGTGCAAAATTACCAGTTTAATCAGTGATAATATCGCAGAAGTGATTGTGTTTAATTCCATAAATAGGATGAAAAGCGTATTTGCTAAAAATGAAAAAGATGTACAAACGATAAATATTTCTCAAATTGACTTGAGGCTTCCTAAGCCTCTAATTTTTGGAAGAGAGAGTCACTGTCAATTCTCGAAAGGCATTGACATAGATAAGTAGTTCAACACAAATTAACAATGCAACAATATTTCCTTAAACTATGCTGACGTTAATATTTGAGTTCTCCTAAATGTAACTTAGAACCCAGTTTTATACTATTATTTTTAAGTGTTTAATATTGAGTGTAACAATAATCCATTCCAGTATGTTAAAACTGATCTCATTTATTTCAACATTTGTATTCGTTAAGAATAATGTAACAATAACAAAATAAGAAAGTTTCTTATACTAACTTTATTTATGTTTCATAATACTTATTAGTTCAATTTTCATATAAACATTACAAACTATACACATGTAATTTACATTTGTACAATTTGATATTTTAATTAATTTAATTTAATTATGAGTTTTCATTATAATTAACACAGTGTTCTTGTTCTTTATAGTAAAGACTGTCAAATTCTGCAAGTTGTGAAAAATAAAAACGATTTCATCTTGAATATAATCATTTCTATATTCCTTGTCCACTACTGGTGCAAATGCCTGTCCATTACTAAATATCTTAATTTTTTCAATGTCCACTACTGAAACATTTTCAACCTTACAAAATAAATTAAATTAAAATGTATTCGACGAGACTGACATAATTAAATCCTTACAGTGAGTGAAGAAAGATTTTGTCTAACAGACAATATAACTTTTAAGCCATAAGGCTTCCAAATAGGGGTCCAGTTTCAAAAAAGTTGAAAAATTTTCCTTAAAGTGTCCACTACCGGTGCGTTTACCTTAATTTTTGTTTGTGCATTTTCAAACTTTATTTATATACAGTAATACCCCGAACTTACGCGATAGGTGGGTCCGAGCGATAACCGTGTAAGTCGAATTTGTGTAAATCGGGGTATAATTTCCCAATTTGTGTAAAATCCAAGTCGGACATATGTAAGCTAATAAATGTTCTCGTTAATCTTATCTCGTCTTTTGATTCGTTCATGGTTACGAGAAATCACCACATAGAGTCTCTCGAGTCTCGTAGATATAACAAACACAGAAATAAATAACACAAAATAAATTGTAGCTATGTGTCGATTCCGCACGACATGTCCGAACATGTAAGCTGAACAATAGTGTGGGGGGAGTGAATAATCAACAGTTGCGTGGCGCTCAAACAAAAGACGAATCGACGAGATTGTAAAATCGCGTAACTCCGGGTTTGCATAAGTCAAGGTATTACTGTATAATGAATTCATTTAGGTAGATTCATTTAGGAGGTAATGACAGCTTGAATTTCATTCTGTAATAACATATTAGTAATAAAGTTATAATACTCCAAAAACAAGATCAAAGAGCAAAAACATCTGCTGTTTACCTATTTTCTTTTTCCTTTTGAGTTGGGTAGTTGTCTTCCTTTTGTAAAAACCTGCAATACTCTTCCATCATAGCTGTATCTTATCTTCCTTAGTATAGTTTTTCTAGACATCGCATGTCTTGATGTAATCTTTCCCCTTGCTAATCATTGAGAGTACCTGGGAAGTTTCCTGGGAAGAAGTGAAGATGTGAATGGAGAAAATGCATATTTAGTGACATTCTGCAATTCAAATTATTGTAATTACGGAAGGTTCTTGACTAAAGCCTGATAGCTGTCTGTCTTTCTTTTTCCTAAGAAGTCTTTGTGATCAAAAAATTAATTTTGTTATCAGTGCTACTCAATTTTTATTTGAAAATACATTGAAAAATTAATTTTGTGATCAGTATGTGTCAAACCATTACTACTCACGTAATAAAACCTATATGGCTAATTAACACAGTAAAATCAACCATATGCCTTTCTGAACACTGGGATTATAGGATACTATTAGACTAGTGTTGCCAGTGGTGGCACTAGCTTCTTCAGCACCCCTATGCAAACCTTTGTTTTTGTTTTTTTGTCATATGTTATTTAAGTGTTCAAATTCAGTAGGTATTTTGAGCACAATAACCAATTCCTTTGAGGTTTGTATTAAATTTTCAAAACCTTCCTTGGTCTGATAATTTTTCATGGAAATAATTAAATTATTCATATTTTTCAAATGTATGCAGTTCATTTGGTTTATCAGAAATTGTAAATGTATCTAGTAGATGGACAGATGGTGAAAACTTCTCGCAGAAATTAATGAATCCAGTATGTTCTATATTTCCAGCAAATGACATAGAATCATATTTTTGAATATCTCCTAAATGGCCTTTTAAAATTTTAAGCAAAATAACAAAGTAATTTACACATCTGTGAAATGTTACTTTTTGACTGTGGCATTTTCAGTCACAAAGTGTTTTTTATGAATAGATCTAAACACACTTTAAAATAAATTTAAAATATTTGTAAGGATTTTTGATTAACTGACTATCAATTTAGTAGGAAGATTTCCTACCAAGTTTTTAATCAGTAAAATAAATCTTTCAGTAATAATAAAAATAATACAAATTACAATAAATAGTTAAATTAACTACTTTTTTCATTATTTTTTTTTAAAGTTTAAATAGTAAAAAAGGCATACCAATTTTAACTACTAGTTAGTTTTTCTAGTTAACTAGACCCATCATTATACAGAATGTTTTTAATCTATTTTGAATATTATATGGAATATTATAGGCAGACAAATGATTGGTTTATTAGAGAAATATTGCAAAAATTGAAAATGTCATTATATTTAGAAAGTTATTCTAAATTATTAATTTAGATTAATATAATCAGTTTTTAGATTATTTAAAAATTTAATTCTATTTTAATTTTTCATTGCATTAATAAAAATGAATTTTCTAAATTTTAGCTAAAATTGAGCTGTAAATATAAATTTTACATTTCATTAAACTATATAATTTATATAATTGAATTTTAGGTCAGTCTCGTGGATCCGACGAACGTTCGGATTCGTCTTCCGTTTGTTCCGTCGGAAGCGGAAGTGGCAGCACCCCCATCAGTCCTTGCATCAGCCCGGCTCCGTCAGTTTCCAGTGGTGGAATGCTGTTTCGTGAGAAAATGGAAGGTACAAATGTTTCGACCTGTAATATACGTTATTATATTATCAAAGCCACAAATTCGAGGACGGTCGAAACTTCCCTAACAAGAGGCGTTTGGGCATTTACTCCTTCGACAGAACGTAAATTACAATGTGCCATAAAGGTAAACACTAATATAGAATTTTTACTTTTACGATGCTGGTAAATTGGATGTAGATTTATTTGTATTGATTCTTTGACTTGTTTATATTTATATAAAAAATTTACACCACAAAAATTAAAGAAAAAATATCTATTATATGATTATGTATGTCTGTTTCAACTTAATTTATAATATAAATTAATAAAGTGTCTTAAATCTAGTTTTAGTTTTAAAATGATTAAAAAATATAATTTGATTTATTATAATAAGTCTGGATGAACACTGTTCTTAATAATTAAAAAGTTTTAAATTAATGAAGATGACTTCTTTCAATAGGTTACTTAATTTTAAATGAAAATCAGTCGTTCCTGACAGAACACAACTGATGCAGTTTTAATAAATAGAATTAATGAGTTTTGACTTTGAGGTTCCCCTGCTTTATTTGAAAAATTTTTACTTTAATCTGTACTGTGTAATTGTAATAAACTGTCAAACAGCATATTAGGTTTTTTCGTCTGTATTTAACACATGCTTAGTGCAATCCAAACATTAAATTTTGTTATTATATGAAACAGCATATGAAATTTAAAATGTAATGTTTTAATTGTGAGAATTTTTCATTTTTGTTTCAGGATGGAAAAGAAGTAATTTTGATATTTTCCATTCAAGGTAGTGGTCATTTTCAGGGTTATGCACGATTTACAACAAATTTGTATGAGCATAGACCTCAGGAATTTAATGCTCCTAATCTAGGAAATTGCTATCAAATAGAATGGATAAAGAGGTAATTTGATAAATTTCAATGTTTTTTTTTACAAGATTACTTAATATTAATTTTTATCCAATAGGGCAAACATTCCTTTCCAAAATACAAGACATTTACAAAATCCGTGGAATGAAAATAGGAAAGTGCAAATAAGTCGCGATGGCCAAGTAAGTTGCATTCTAATAAGGATAAATGGTTACATGGAGTGAAAGACAAAATTAAAATTAAAAATTGTTTTTGTTTTGTTGTTGGAAATTTTATTTTGTTAACAAATTTATGCACAAAGAAGTTGGCATTAGAATTTAATGAAAATTTATTAGAGTAAATTTTTATTAGTTATGATGGTAAAAAGTGACTACAATGTCATAGCAAATGTACAATTTCTGTTGCCTGAACAAATGCAACGATATGGTTTGTATAGAGGCATACAGACACTATGTGCTATCCTGTGACAGACTTGCCTATAGATGTCACAACTTTTACTCTAGACATTTCATACTTGTAAATAGATGAAGCTGGCATCTGCTCATCTGCTAATGTTCGATGGACAACAAATGTAGCAATGAGCAAGCCAAGAAATATGATGGAGACCCCATTGATGTGTGGTTGAGCATTATTTTTCTGGAAAATTGCTGTTTTCACAAAAATGAAAATTTGCTAAAAATTGGTCTTTGACGGCAGTCGTGCCATCAAAGACCAATTTTTTGCACACGAGAACGTAGGATTTCCTAAACTTACTGCTGTACAGTCAGTGTCCCTCATACCAGTACTAGATGTGACTGTCTGTTACACAAGGTGGCCAGCACAACAATATGAGCAGTTTACCATTCAACAGTAAGGTAGAATTTAAGCACTAACCAATAGCTCCTTACCCTGAGCATGGTGATTGTTTATTTCCAAATAGAATTGGGATTGATCGCTGCATGAAGTTGATGATGATGGTGTACTAACAGTGGGAGGGCACATAGCAGTTGCTTGCAAATTTGTTTCTGCTAGTCACTTTCTTGTACCAAGACAGGTTTCTGTAGTGAGATTTCCACCTGTCTATGGATGGTGGACAAAGATATCATTGAAGCTGTTCATATTTGTCTGATGACATACCATCATTTCTTTTGGTGATGTGTTTGGGACATTCAGAATATGGGCACACAAATGTGCCCATGTTCTGAATGTCCCAAACAGATCACCCGAATGCCTCAAACTCCTGCTCACAGTCAGATCAGAATTGTTCAGATGGTACCATTTTTTTATTTTTATTTAGACATTTTACCATATGTTTGGTCCAGCATGGCCCACGAGACCCTTGTGTCATAAAACAGCAATAAACCAATCAATCAACTGCTCAGATGGTGGGAAATTTGGCAAAATGGTCATCATGGCCATTGATACAGCTTTTCTCAAACTGCTATCAGCTGTGCTTAATGTCTTTGACTGCTTTTTACAGTTTCAACATGTATGATATTCAAACCTCCAAACAACTGGTATTCTGAAAATTCTGAACATAATGACCCTTTGCAATTCACATTTTATAGGACAGTTTTAAGGCATTTTGGTGGCATTATCTCACATAGAATTATACTAGAATTGTAATAATTTGTGTGGTATACCAAGTTTTTCAGTAATTTTACAATTCTACCTGGGTATATAACTTTCTCTATCAATGAATGTATTTTAAGAAATATAGAAAACATTAGAAATTTAGACTAACTTGCAAGTTAGTGTAAATACGAAGCTTTCTGAGGAAAAAATTTAATATAAACAAATTATTATGCATAATGATTTGTCTATAATCAATTTATTTTAAAAGTTTTCTTGTTAACAGATCTGCTGTCATGAAAGTCTTATACATGAAAGGTTTATTCAGACCCTATTGGAAATCCCTGCTTTCCAACAGATCCTATTGCTTTCCAACCTGTTAGTAGTCAATGAAAGTATGAAAATTACATACTTATTATTCACGCATGTATAATATTTTAATATTGTATAATTATTTATTAAATACAATCATTTAAAAAATACTTTCACTATCGTTTTTAAAGCTTCCAAATATAAAAACTTTATACATATATAGGGTTGATGGAAAAATAATTTTCTTAAAAGGGAACAGTCCAAGAGAAACTCCTAATATAGAGCATATCCAGTTTTAAGTGACGAGCAACTTCTGGATACAGGCGGCAAGTGAATTTTGTAAGCTTCCGGTTGGCCACATGCATTTTTCTTACGGAGTTGCAAGCTTTAAACCCCCAGTATTGACGTATTCCAGAACCATCAGTACACTAAGCCCTAAAATATTTTATAATACACGCTACCCGTAGGCAAACTAGAAATATATAATTTATTCTTATAATTCTGCCAATAAAGTATGAATGTTCTTTGTCACAATATCTGCTTAATTCAGTTTGCACGACAGGAGACAGAAAACAGGAAAATAAATTGTGAACAAAGTCCCAGGGGGCTTGCCTGTTACGACTCCAAAGGCCTGACGACTGCTCTATATAATAACAGATTTATATAATTTGTAAACGATAAGACATATAATAGAAATTATTCGGCAACAGGATATTTATTTTTTTTAATATTTGTTTATTGTTGAAAACATTGAAATGACCATTAACTGCTTTAAGGATATAATTTAGATGATTTTTATTCGAGTACTATTGGATAGAATGAAAAATGAAATTTAGTAAAGCTGAAATATTTAATAGTCTAATATCTGAAAAGTTAGGAACGTTGAATTTGTGAATTTGCTTTGAATTTTTCATAGGCAGAAACTCTAAGATATTTTTATTGAAGGCAATGCGCGCAGAATTTGTTTTACAAATTGTTACTTTCAAAATGAAGCCAGTGAAAGACTGGCTTCATCAGACAACACTGGTATTAAAGACTCGAATCGTAACGAATGAATCTAGAACAGTTGCGTTACGGAGACTGTCGTTAACGTATTTCGACCCTTCTCCAGAATTATATCCAACTTCTATGCCATTAAAGTAAATTTTACTGTTTTCGCGGCTGTTTGAAAACCTTGTCGACCGGTCTATTTCTGGTGATAAATCAAAAAGATCAGGTTATACGGTTAAGCCATTTGGCTTAAACGCAGTTTTCTATAGCTTAAATGAGCAGTTATTTATTGCGACATCGTAATAGTGCTGGGCTGCAAATTTTTAGGCTTCGGTGCACCATTGCTCTTGATTTTAGTGTTCTTCCCCGTACATCATCCTTTTCCTGTTAACAAGAGAATCGTGCCGGTCATTATCCAACTTTGTTTTGGATGAAAATTTTTGAATTGAAATAAAGTGGCATGAGGCTTTTAAGCTTTCCATCCCCCCACTGTGCAACTGCTTAGGTAGTTGTTTGCCTAAGCACTACATTTGCCTCGGCGTGTCCAGGGATGTAGCGCTGTCTCGTTTTGTTTCTCCGTGTTTGTTCTGTTTGTTGCGATTTTTCTTCGTCCTTTTCCCGTTGCCATTGGCGTTGAATTCGCCACTACGTGTTTGCCCTGCACGAATATCCTATCCGTATGCCGGAAAAGGGCATCCTGGCAGTCGAGGGGCAACGTAACGTCCTCAATATAGTGCTTTGGCCCCGCTTGGGATAAACGGGCGGTTCGAATCAGACTTTGTTCGAATCAATCGCAGGTGGTGGAGTCTTTTGGGTGTTTCTTGTCTATCTTATCCACATTCTCAGATACTTACAAGTTAGATAACATTAGAATAGACTTCCAATGGGTCCGGGTCATGCGGGGTTCTCTGCAACTAATCGCTAACCAAGTGACTGTAGGCTTGGCGGCTTGTTTGGCCAAACAAGCCGTCAAGCCTACAGTCACTAGTATTTTCGGCTTCATTCCTACCTCTTACATTAACAATCACGTCACGAATCAAATTTTCATTCTCTGGCAAGACAACCAGACACTACGATAGGCTCCCCACGCCTTCATCCCCAAGGTCGACACGACTGCGACTCTTCGCCATTTTTATCCTAGTTATATCCTCACTCGATTACTTACCGGCCACGGCAACTTTAAGCAATATTTGCATAGATTTAACCTCGCAGATAATTCACACTGCGAATGTGGTATTCTCCGGGACCAAACGCAGCTTCACTTAGTTTTTCTCCGCAACAGGTAGAACGGCATTAGGGATAGCTTAACGAGAGCTGACATTCCGGAAGGTGCATCCGGCCACGCACCCCTTACACATTCAAACAACGTACTATGTTCCAACTCATTCAAACACGTACAATGTTCCATCACCCGGCATTCATATCCTTCGGCGGGGCCTCGGAGTGCACTTACTCCGGTGGCACGGAAGGCAATTAGTTTTTTTTCTTGACTTTGCTTCCGCCGTTATTTTCTCGCTGCCCGTTAGTTTTCGGTAGTTTAAGTATGTCTTACCAGCGGACGAGCCCGGCGTTGCTCGGGCAAAAAGTGACGATAGCGAAGATTAAGATAATTAGATAATAGCCGGATGCAAGAATGAGGTCTCCCTCTTCCGAGATTAATTAGAGAACTTTTACGTGGACTAAAAATATATTGGATTTTCTGCAAAAACGCAAACCATCGCATCTAAAATAGTAAAGTAGAAGCCGTTCCTCAGGTTGAGCCTTAATCCTCCCCTCTCCTCCCGCGGGGGAGTTTCGAAAAATCCCTTCTTAGTGCGCGTTTTCGCGACGTACCCTCCCCGTATTAAATTTCATCTCTAGGTTCAGCGCTTTGCTCTGGGCGATGATGAATCAATCACTCAGTCAGTCAGACAAGTAATTTTATAAACAGTATTTAGATTAGTTTTCTTTGGTGTTAGTATAGCTTAGGTTCTTGGCGATAAGTTTTTAGATAGGTTTAGATGTAGGTTAGGTTAGGTTTGTGTATAAAAATTTTGAGATCTGGCTCGTTTATCTTCCGTCGGTAGGTTAGGTTAGGTTTGTGTATAAAAATTTTGAGATCTGGCTCGTTTATCTTCCGTCGGTCCCGTATCTTTTGTGTGGTCGTTGTCTTGGTTTTTTATCGCGGTTAAGTTAATATTAAGATTGGCGCCGGCGTTGTTTTCATTTTGTTTCAAGTAGTAATAAGTCCATACTAACAGCCACTCGGCACTATCCTTTACTCTTAGCTTTATGTGGCGGCACTCGATTATCGGGGTCGGCTACAGTGGGGTCTACGGCCGACAGCCTAAAAAGTGCCGCCGCGCCAGTGCTAAACGTAGAGGGTGAAGTAACCTTACGTACGCCGTTTGGAGGATTCTACCTTTCTCTATCTCCTCTCCCCCATTCCTTCCCCCTTTCCGCCGGCTTGGCGTCTTTTGCTGAAGTGTCTATAAAGCGGTGCGTTTTAATTGGGAGACGAGTTTTATTGGCGGCATTTCGGGAGGAAAACGTTCCGGTTCTTACGTAGGTTTCCGGCGGATAAGGCAGTAGTCTACTCCGACGATTTTTACGGAGGATTCGTAGGGTTTTGCCGCTTCCGACTCTGCCGGTAAGAAGTTATCGGAAGTATCGGCCGGCCCTGGGCTGGAATTGTTTTTCTCCGCTAATGGCATTTAATTGCCTAATCGGCGGGCAATAAATCGATTACCGGCCCCCGGACGCGGCTAATTATCGTTCTCGACACCTCCCCGCCATTATTTAATTATCGGCCCGTCCGGCTTCCTCGGACCTCCGCGGCCGGGCGCCGGTTTTACGCCCGTGGCGGTAAAAATACGGTAAAACCGGAGGAGATTTGGTCGAGATGGCCGACCGAAACCCGTAATCCGGTTAAAATCCACGTAACGGAAATATATATAAATGGTTTTGCTGTATCCACGTAACGGATTTCGTAACCCGAAGATTCTTACAATAAATTGCTCGGATGTGGGTCGGGAACGTTAATCATTCTACGTATTTTCGTAGTCTATTACCTGGTATTTTGGTGGACCGTCGTCCGATGGTTTTATCCGGCTTTTAGTATTTTATACTACGTTAGTACTGGTTCGTTATACGCCACGGTTAACGACGATTTCCTACGATATTTTGCTTCTTAAAATGTTTTGGCTTTTTGTGAGACGTTACCGCTTAATGCTCGGTACGTCTGTTTTATATTTCATATCGACCGGCATGGTTTTAACGCGGCTGCGGGGTCCCCTCGTCCTAGGGAAAAGTTAAGAAGAACGGTAAATACGGGAACAAATTAACGGCCTTTAAGTTCCGACTTAACGCGCTCCGTAACGGTTATAATCGTACAGACGACAGAAGGGTTTGGGGGTGTGGAAAAGCTCCTAACGGAATTTTCTTTTTGGTCTTTGGCAGGAACTGGAGCCTTCGGTGGGCGAAGCGCTGTGCAAGTTGTGGGACAAGCCCTACTCCGTTCTACAGAACCCGCCCTCCGGAAGATCGGGCATTCCCTCTTCGTGGTACGAGGCGGCCTCCTCCGGCGGATCCTGCTCCTGGACCACCAACTGCAACTAAACTCCGCTCCTTCTTCGTTCTTCGTTCATTAAAATTCGTTGGTTTCTCTTCGTCCCGTCCTTTTTTTCTCTCTCACGGCGTCGGACCGAAGACAATTAATGGCCTTACCGCCGGGCTTACAGGCGGAAGGCCTCCGTCCTCGTTTTTCGCCACCGGCCGGCTATCGGGCCCGTTACGGGTCGTCTCGGCATTTTCCGCGGTAAAAAGGGAAATTACGGACCGGGGCCGAAGACGGAAAATACCCCGGCTCCGTCGGTCTTTCGGATACCACTGGGGGAGGCGCGGCGCTCCGGTTATTACCTAGGCCGTTCTTCTCGGTGGGCCCGGGTGTCAAAACCCAACGAGGCCAAAAGCTCCGTATTTTCGTTTATTGCCGGTTTCCGCTTCCGGAACAGGCAATTGCGGGATACGAAGCTCGGAAGACTGCCGGTTTGCCCCCCTCCGAATTTCCGGAACGGAATGCGCGATTAAAGGAACGGACCCGGTCCGGGGAAGCCGATAATTAACGGACGGCCCGACCTTTTACCGCGGAGGGAAGACGGCGCCCGGCCGAAATTGCGGAAAGGAAGAGGCCGAAGGTGGGCGGCGGAGAGCGGAGAAAACGCCGTTCGGGAAGGTTACCGACGGAAACGGGCGGAAGGGTACCCCCACCCGACCGGCCGATCTTCGCTTAGCGGCCGGCGGGCGTCTCCGGCCGTCCCGTCGCCTCCTGGCGTCGGCCGCGGGTCAGAAATGAACGTGTGCTGGATCGCGCTGCTGGTCTGCGCCCTCGGCGGTGAGTAGCGCGTCGCTCTCATTCCGAAATTTCGCTGGGAAACTTCCCCGGAAGAAGGGGACGAGGCCGGCGGGCGAAAAACGGCCCGGGGTTCCGCACCCGAAAGAGTGGGGAGGACGGCGGTCGTCGTTTTCGTCCGAGAAACCGGGCGGGGAGGGTGCCGACGGGGTAGGTAAACTTCTAGACCGCGGCGGAATTGCCACGGTTTCGGTGGCGTTTACCCCGTAGCGCTAGGAATTACGTATTTGCCCGCCCGGGTGGCGGTACCTTATTTTCCGTCGTTCCGCGCGGATTCCCGCCACGTTTACGGCGGCGGTGGCCCGTACCCTGGAGTGGTAATTCGTCGGTCGGTTCGACTCGTCCCCGTCGGACGTTAAACCGGGTTAATTACTATCCCACCCCCGTTTCGACTTAAATGGCTTTCCCCGGCGCCCTCCGACGCCTCTAATCTGGTTCCGACTAAGCTTTCCCCCACCCTTTGCCGGGCGGCCGGGATTTCCTCCCGGGTGGGCCGACGGTTCGAGACCGGAAACGGAAACGCAAATGTGCCACGTTTTTCGTTATCCGTAATTTAAATTTGCTCGGACTGGAATATTTCGAGTAAGGCCGGTATCGCACGTTTTGCCGATCCTCCGTACAAAATTCGCAGTCTTTAAGCGTAAACTTGGTTTTTTATTCCAAGTCCGGGATGGGTTGGCGGATTTTGCAATACCGACATTTTCGAATTATTTTGCGCCGTAACGAGAAACCGTAGGACGATTTTTTCTTCCTCGACGTCCCGACCGGATGTCGTCGTCGTTTAGCCCTTAAGTGACCGTGTTTTCTTTTTATAGATTAATCTTCGTATTAAGGTTATTTAAATGTTTTTAGACACGATTAAAATAAGCGTAATAACACTGGAGTATTACTTATTTACCGATACGACGGGATCTCGGCACTCCACCCGACGACAAGTTTTCCGTTATTAACGCGCGTTTATGTCGATCGTAACGAAAAACAATACTATACTTTCGTTAACTTCCGAAACCCAACCCTTCGTTCGGTATACCGCGGCACTTTTTCGGTCCCTTCTTTTCTTACCGTAAATAGTGGCTTAACTTTCCCGACCGCCACCGTTAAGGAGATAACTTTTATATTAGCCTAATAATAATAAATTTCGTCCGGCGCCATCCGCTACCGTATTTCGTTATTTGCTGGTAATAATAATATCTTAATATTAAAAGTACAACGGCCGGGAGAGTAATAAACGTGGTGTAGAATATCCATCCGAAATTAGGCCAGACAAGTTTCTTGGCCACGGTTTATAGAAAATTATATTTAAAATGAAACCTAATACGGTACGGTATAGGACGACTAGAGAGCCGTTAGCGCTAATTTCGCTTAATTTAATCTCGTTTGACCGTCTACGCGGCCTAAAAATTACGGTACTAAAGGGTGGTTACAACCGACCGGAAATACGTGTGACGCGTCTACCGTTTACTTCGTAGTTAAAGATTCGGAGGATTATCGGATGGACGGGGCGGGTTACCCGCGTTATTTCCGGCTACTAAATAGGTATCGTCGCCGCTACTTTCCGGGAATGACCCCTCTTTTGTCTTTGCAGGTGGGCCGGAGAGGGTGGCCGGTCAATTGGACCAGGCGCTGGTGCTGCGAATCCAGGAACTGATCGGCGGTACTCGCCGGGAGGACGGCAGCGTCGACCTGAGTCTGCTCCTCCGTCGCTACCTGGCCGATCCCTTCCCCGTGCCCGACTTCAACATCAGCGACTCGGGCGCCTTCTCCTCCCTGGAAGGCAGCTTTCGCAACGTCACCCTGTCCGGCCTGTCCGAAGTGGACGTCCGTCAGATCCGCCTCAATCTGGCCCACACCTACCTGACATTAGAATGTGCATGGGGACACGATTTAGTTCAATCACTTTGACGCTTAATAACTAATTCTTGTGGTAAACCATCCGACTCCGATTCCGACCACAGAAATTATTAGGCTTCAAACGGGGTGAACGAAATCGTGCCCCCCCCCACAGTCTAACATCCACGCGTATAGAAAAAACCTGGAATCTTTTGCTTAATTAACTCGAAATTTCCAGGTGTTCCGAGTCCAAAAATGTAAAAATTTGGGAGAGGTCATTTTTTGACCCAGCGCTACACTTTGTTATATGTCCTCTGTTATATATAACGGCCAGAAAAGTTAAAATTATCGAATACGTATTTATATATTACTCACAAGGAGAGCCTACGGCTTTGGGGTAACGGATTTTGATGATCTTTGTTGCCTGCTGCGACTGGAGGGCGACTACGACCTGAAGGGATCCGTCACCTTCTTCACCGTCTTCGGCGGGGGACGAATGTGGATGAACGCCAGCCGAGTGGAGATGACCGCCTCCGTCTTCCTGCGTCGCCACCCCGCCGCCGGCCACCTGCGAGTGGAGTCGGTGGAGGTGGGGGCCCGGGCCAACCGCACCCAGCTGCACTTCGAGCGTCTGGGCGGGGCCCTGATCAGCGGAGTCACCAACGCCCTGCTCAATCAGCTTAGTTCCCTGCTCTTTCGGCACGTGGAGAGATCGCTGCTGGCCGACCTGAAGCGGGGCCTGAAGGAGGAACTGGACCGCCACCTGGCTCGGGTGCCCGGGGACGCGGTCCGGCCGCGGACGGCCAACCTCTTCGACGACGTCCTCCTGCAGGCGGCCGAGAGTTTCAAGTCCGTAGGCCTGGACCCCCTGCCCTTGGAGGCCCGCACTTTCCGGCTGCCATCGCGCCTGCCGGTGACGGGAGGGAGCGTCCGGCTGTCGGACGGTCGATTGAGCGGCCTGTCCACCCTCCGACGGACGGGCGACGTGGTCCTGGTCTACGACGAGACGGGAGTGGCGGCGGAGGCCAACGTGGGTTTCGGCAATCTGACCGGGGCCTACGGTTGGCGGGCCGAGATCCTGGGCCTGGCCCTTTCCGGACGCTCCGCCCTGTCCGTCCGCTCGATCTCGGCCGGTCTGGTGTTGAGACAGAATCGGTCGGCCGGCAGCCGCCCGGAGGTGGACCGACTGAAGATCGACCGCATCGGCCAGGTGTGGGTGGAGGTGGAAGGTCTGGGCACGTGGGACTCGGTGGCCGAGATCCTGGTCAATCTGGTGGCCAACTGGCTCAAGCTGACCATCGCCGACGCCGTGTCCGACAAGATCAAGGACGCCATCCAGGAGCAGTTGGACCGCCTGTCCCTCAGCCTGGTCTGACCGGGGGGCGGAAAAGGACCCGCTTCCGGAAAGACGGTGGGAAAATACTCCTTACTCTCGTTATTCGTACGCAATAAAGACGAAGTTTGAAACAGATCTCGGCCTCTAATTTGTCGGTTTCCGGGCGATTCGACGGAAAAAGCTTCTCCGGAACGCGGTTAGACGAACTCTAATTAACGGGAAAAGTACGACGTTTGCGGTTAAACAAATTGTAGCCCGGCGTCACCGTAAATAACCGCTCGTTCTGTCGACGTTTCTCGGCGTAAATAGCCACTCGTCCGCTTTCTCCAAAGACGTAAAAAGACGTATTCGAGTCCCGGATATACGTGTTTAGCGCGTTCGTTTTACCCGGCGCCGCGTTTGCGACGTTTCCGTTCCGTTATAACCTCACTCGATACGCCAAACATTCACCGGGGGAAAGCGTAAACTTCGAGCGGTTGGCGTAAGGAAATTTAAAAACGGAACGAAACAAATTCGACAATTAACCAGGAAAAATTAGCGCCGTGTATTCCCAGCGTGAAAAGCGGGGCTGTGGAGTCGCAGTCGTCAAAAAGTCCTCCGACTCCTTTTTTACTTCCCAACTTCTTATGTATATAAAATGGAAAAGTATTGGAATCGTGTCAAATTTCACCCTCCAAGTTTTTTTTTTTTTTTGCAAATTACACGTTTGGAGACCTCCCGAACCCCTCAAAAAGTGAATAAAAGGGGAAAAATTGTGTTTGTGTGTTGGCGTCTAATTTGTTTAATTTCTTTATTTTCTGTTCTGAGATATCTCAAAATGGGTAAAGTTTAAGAGACGAAACGTGGCACTGTAGTTGGCGTATAAAGAGGCATTAATAATACTATTAAATTTTGGACCTTAATTAAAGGTCGACGGGGTGAAGATATAAAAGTGGTCACGTGTCATGTCTCTTAATGAATATTTTACTCGTTATTAGCGTTCAAAATTAAAAAAAAAAAATAAAACTCCTCTCTACCCTCAAAGTAAGCTTTTTTGTCATTTTATAATAGTACAGTAAAACCCGTTAAAATGTTCTCGCCTAAGATGTTAGAATGTGCATGGGGACACGATTTAGTTCAATCACTTTGACGCTTAATAACTAATTCTTGTGGTAAACCATCCGACTCCGATTCCGACCACAGGAATTATTAGGCTTCAAACGGGGTGAACGAAATCGTGCCCCCCCCACAGTCTAACATCCACGCGTATAGAAAAAACCTGGAATCTTTTGCTTAATTAACTCGAAATTTCCAGGTGTTCCGAGTCCAAAAATGTAAAAATTTGGGAGAGGTCATTTTTTGACCCAGCGCTACACTTTGTTATATGTCCTCTGTTATATATAACGGCCAGAAAAGTTAAAATTATCGAATACGTATTTATATATTACTCACAAGGAGAGCCTACGGCTTTGGGGTAACGGATTTTGATGATCTTTGTTGTAGAGGTAGTACACCATGTGAGTGTACTACCTGTAAAATACTAAAGTGCAATACTCAAATATAATCGAGAAAATCGAACTTAAAGTTTTTTAGCACTTTATATATAAATTATACGTATTTCTATTCAAGCGTCTTGTGGCAGAGTGATACAAATACAATTTAGTTACAGATACATTGCAGTAAATCTAGAGGATGACACATAGGTTACAGCAAACGGTCCGAAGATATACATTTATCTAGTGTTAAGATACCGAAAAAGTCTTTGTTATAAGTAGCAATCACTCTCCTTGCTGATGGATGACTTGACGAGCAACTGGGCGGTAATATATTGACAAGAAACTGACGTCAGTGAGTAGTTAATTCCACTCATCATTAAGGACAAACTTATCATTTATGCACTTGAAGATGACATCGACCGTGCCTTTGTAGAAACTGTTGAAATCTTTTTCGTTGAAGTAGTGGTGGTCAGCTTTAATTTTAAGGGCGGCCTCATCGCGGATTTTGTTTGCAATTAGTGTCGCATTCCATCTCTTGTTTTCAAATATGAAGATGCATCTTGCCTTCCATAGCATTCTTTTGGTCAGTGCAACCATCCAGTTTATGCAGTACTTATTCTGTTGTTTGACAGGAAAATTGTAGTGGTGTTTGATGCAGTCCCAATTGAGTCTGGTCTTAAAGATTTTGTTCACCCAACTCCATACCTGGGTGGCTATTGGACACTCGAAAAAGATATGGAAAGTGTTTTCAATCCTGTGGCATCGGGGACAGTTGGCACTTCGCATTTGTTGGTACGTGTGTAAGAAGTCTTTAGACATTACAATGTTATTAAGGATTCTCCACGATGTTTCTTTCCATTCGGCAGGTAGGTGTGAGATGTTTGCCCATGTGTCTTCCCATTTTATCGACGTGTCGTTAAGGTTGGGATTGGGCCACTGATGGTGAATGGTATTATAAATAGCAGATGGTCTAGTTTTATCTTGAGTTTGGTTGTTTGTTATAAGTATGTTGATGGTTTTTCTCCACATTTTGTATTTTTCGTTGTTGTCAATTAGTAACGGTCTATTTTCCTGGGTGTTGTTGATTCGCTTGATGANGTTATTGTCAACAAAAGTATAAAAATATTAGACTTGGAATAGTAGAAATTAAATTAAAATAAATAAATAATAAGAAATAAATGAATGAGTAAATAAATAAATACATTATAAGTATTTATGAATTAAAAAAAAAAAATTATACGCGAGAATCGAACCCGAGAACTCAGGCTTATGAATCTGACTTGTTACCACTCTGCCACAAGACGCTTGAATAGAAATACGTATAATTTATATATAAAGTGCTAAAAAACTTTAAGTTCGATTTTCTCGATTATATTTGAGTATTGCACTTTAGTATTTTACAGGTAGTACACTCACATGGTGTACTACCTCTACAACAAAGATCATCAAAATCCGTTACCCCAAAGCCGTAGGCTCTCCTTGTCAGGAGTCTTTTAGCTTTGAAATAAAAAGTTTCTACGCTCTATCTTTATTAGAACTCTATTTATCGAATCTTTTATTCCGAGGTCACGTAATGACGTCAGAATTTCCGGGTCTCTTTCGGTAACCAGTCCGCCCCTGGTCGGAGTCGGTAGATTTTTACGCGACTCCACGGCCCTGGTGAAAAGTATGGCGAAACGTACGGTACATTTTAAGTCGGTACGACGATACGACCACCAAGTGTCTACGGTTTGCCTTTAATTAATGCGCTTGAATTTCTCGTGCCGAAAAGGTAGGTTCCGAAGAACTCTTTGCCGAAATCTTCGGCTGGGAGTGATTTGTAGGCTTTGGCGCGGTCGAGTTAAAAATTGGGTTATTAAACGAGGCGTGGCCGTATTCCGTCTTCGGCCACGAACTACGATTCTCTAAGAACGAGTCGGTCGTCGTAGTAAGATCGACTCCGCTATACGTTACAGTTTTATATCTGTACCAGTTGTTAAATAACCCGGTAAAAAGTCCCGCAACGAGTCGCTTAACTTTCCCGGCGACGTTTAAAAGCGCGTTCGGTGCCATCCGTTACGACGTTTTATTTTAAAAACTTTTTACATTTTTACCGAACGTGTTATTCTATTCTCGCGCTAATTATCGTGTTGGTCGGTTTTTTATCGGTCGTCTCTTCGTCCGTTCCTACCATTTTCACTAATGCCGTCGTATCGCTCGAACACTATCTCTCCGTAATTATGTACGTAATAGCTGTTACCCGCGGCTTGGCCCGCGGGGGTTTTGCAAGCAAACCCCATTTATATTCAGTATTTCGACCACCGTAGTAATTGTTATATAACACCTACCGCCGAGAATGATGACAATTGCCGAGAATCAAACCAACTATTTTCAATTTGATCAATTTTCTGGAACGGTTACAATCGTTCTATAATTTAAAAAGATTCGAACATTTGGTTAAAAAATCGAAATATATAAAAATATTTATGACAATGTCTGAAATGTTATCAATTTAAGGGAAAGTATGGGAATCAATTTCGAAAGCCGTTCTTCCGGCTAAGCCTTAATCCTCTCCCTCTCCCCCCGCGGGGTAATTTCGAAAAATCCCTTCTTAATGCGCGTTTTCGTGACGTACCCTAACTGCGTACCGAATTTCACTTGTAGCTTCGGCCGTTTGCTCTGGGCCACGATCAATCAGTCATTCAGTCAGTCGGGACGAGTAATTTTATATATGTATCGCTGTACTTAACCGGATTACGCTCTGGCGATATCGGAAATAAATGAAGAATAAAGCCCTAAAACTGAAACGGTCTACGGGAACCCAGTGAACTTTGACCTACTTCTTAACCAGAAAGGCTTAAGTTTAAAGTTTGAGCTTTCAGACTGGATAGTTTTTCTCTATCGGCAATGCCGGATGAAGAAAAAGAAGAAAATGCGGCTCTTTAGCGCTTTTATTTCGGCAACCGCTTTATAGAAAATGTCGAAATTTTGCGCGCTACCTAAGAAAACAATTAGCTCTCGAACGAGATGTTGGCAATTACTTTAGACTTCGGGACAGAGAAATTGGTCCCCGAAAATCGGCAACTCCCGTTCCCGTATACGTAGTCGGTCGGTGGTTTTTATTCGGCAAGATTGGCTGCCGCCACTCTCGATATTTACCTAAATTACAAAGCGTACGATGAAACTTATACAAAACGGAACGGAGAGATTTTCTGTTAAAAAACCCGTTCGAAACGGAAAAAATATTCTATAATTGCCATTCCGGTTTTCGCTAATTTTACCTTATATTTTAATCGGCCCGCGAAAGGAATGTCGGTAGGATTTGCCATTCGCATCGAACATGTACTGTACTGTACAGTACGATAGATAAGTTCTGTGGCCGCCAGCGCCAGAGATCCTGAACACTGTCTGGCAACACTTGCCAAGATCACGAACTCTGTCTGGCAACACTTGCCAACAAGGGTGGCTGGCAACGTCAAAAAAGAAAAGGCGCGAAAGTTCGTTGGATTTTGTCCGGGTGTCGCCCGAGGATGTCTGTGACAGTTCTAACCTTTTCTAATAAAGTTTTTTTTTTGTTACTGTTCGTGTTTGCCTGCTTAATGTTAGATCTAAACATCAGTAGGATTGAATGACAAAGTTCTTTACGCGGCTACCACATCGATATTATTGTTTAAACTATAATCCACGGCCACGGCGCACTTGTCGTATAGTAAATTATATCATATTAGGTGCGCGCTGCGCGTGTCTAACCATTAAGATCGAACGATGATTGAAATTAATAAATAGCTACGCGGATATACGATTCGTTATTGTCCGAATTTTACACGTATGTCTTTTACAACGGCTTATTAACCTAGGATTTATTGGCTCGGCCAAAAGAAAACCGATATTGGCGTAGTAAGGAAAAATCCCTTAGAAGAAGGCCCGCTTACGACGGAAGCCAGCCGGTACTGGCTTTTTGTACCGGTTCCCGATAACAACAGTTTCGAATGCCGAGTCACCGGGGGTGGGCCACTGTTACCCTACACATTCCTTCCCGAAACTTGGGAAAAGATGTCGCCACAGCTTACGCCGACGACGTTCTTATCCGGGCGACCGCGCAATCGACAGCCAACTTAGGAAATAAATGCGACGGCATTCCGGATAAAATCGATGACCGGGGAAAGCGATACTAGCTAACTTTCGACTCCGGGCGAGACAAGACGGAAGGAATTATCTTGGCCCAGCCAGACCAGCCATCTAGACGTAATCCTAGATGGCGAGATTTTACGGACTGGCCGTATCGAATATTGGTGGTATCCGCACGCGCGCGGAAAGACTTTTCCAGAATTTCTCTGGCTCGGCTAAAAGCCACCGGGGTCTAGACTCCCGCGCAATGAGCGCGATATACAATGTAACGCGCCTTCTACGTCATACGCCCGCGTAATCGACGAGGCGCGCCATCTCGGCTATAATCGTCCCAAAAGAGGGCCCCGCTATACGCGGGCGCATTTGCCCAGTCCGAAGCCTACGAGTTCTTACCGAAAAATCCCCGACAAATAAGGTCGTTACGCTCCGGGCGTAAATCTGGCGTGTATCGAGGGGATACGACGTTCCCACCGGGTACGGCCTTGTATCGGCCGGGGATATCGAAAGGTCCGAGGACTTTTAGCCATCCCAAGTAAAAGCCAGGCGTTAAATTCAATTTACGTAAGACGCGACGATTTTTTAGTCGTTACCGCGTAATCTGACGATTGATTTAATTATTTAAAAGTTGTATTAAAATTGAAAAATCTTTAACTCTAGTTGTGTTTTCGCTTTTAATTAAGCCGTTCTCCTTAATTAAATAAGTTGAAAAATAAATTTAACGTAACTGGAAGACCGCGTCGTCGGCCATTTTCATTGTTTTTCTCTTCCAGTCGGCGTTTGTGTTCTCGCTGGATCGATCGCTTTCCTCTCCTTTTACCTCCATCGTGATAAACGTTCATTTGTTCTTTACATCAGTCTTTTATATTAATTTCTTATTGTTTTTAGTATTAAACGCAATATTTATTCTCTATAAAATGTGTTTCTGAGTGTCTAGAACCAATTAATTGGATTTCGTCGATTCGTGTGGAAATGATTGGCCGGGTTTTCGTCGGTTTCGCATTTCGCCCGTTGTTTTCGGACGGATTATCGGCGGAAACCGCGGTATCGCTGCATTACGAAATTAATTCAGACGCCGCGCAAATATCGTCGATACGAAAAAGATAAACTTATTTAATGCCGCCGAGATGTCAAGTGTTCCGTATACGCGGCACGTAAAAAGTTATTTTATGTACGCGCGTACGCGGGCACACGTACGCGTACAGTGTTGGCGGATTAAAAGTGTAAGAAAACGTATTATACCTACTACAATAAAACTAATTGGATTAACAATATAGGGGCTAAAGTTTCCTCTGACGAAATTAGCCAGGTATTATGACCGACTCACCCGCGATATGGCGAAATAACCATCCGTACGCGACGTAACAAATACCGTATACTCCTAGAAAACTAAGATGTAAATATATGGATAAGGACGAAAAGCCGCGCCGTTATATCGACAGTACGGGCCCTTTAATAGTTCCATTTACGAAATATGCCTCCGATAATTAAGGAATAATTCATTTCGTCACCGAATGACCGACGTTTAGCTATTTTTCCAGGGCCTGACGAAAACGCGAAAATTACGCAAAGTAAGGAAAATACAAAAAAAAAACGAAACCGATGTGAGAAATCGCCGAAGCCGAGAGTCTGTCGGCCGACGATTAGTTCGCCTCTTTATAAAGAACGCGGAAGCGTCGGCCCTCGCGATTGGTCCGGACGAAAAGACCCGAAAGTGGCCGATCGAAAGATTTTACGTTAGATCGGGGGACGGATCGTCTTTGGTCCGGTGTTATTTCCGAGAAGAGTTTGACCCGGCGACTAACGAACCACCGTTCTTCTCTTGGCGCTTTCTACGCCACCGCTCCCGAGGTTGGTGGCCGTTCTTTTCGTCCGAAGTAACGGCAGCCGCCAGAAGGAGACGAGAAAGTGCATCTTGCTTTATTTAAAGTCGACACTCTACAGACTAAAAGCTCCGAGGGAAGCTCCTAAGAACTCGACCGCCGCCCGGAAGAAGCGCGGCTCCGGTCCCGGTCCCCGGCGATAAAACCGGAAAGGGTGTCCGCGGCCGGGACGGAAGAGAGGGGCGAGTGGCCCGTCGCGGTCCGTGTCTCTGGCCGGGACCCCTAGGTGTCGGCGTAGTCGGTGGGCAGCTCCGCCTGGAAGTGGGGCACTTTGGAGATCTTGACGTCGATGGGCTTCTCCTGGTCGTACAGGTGCGGGGCCTGCAGGAAGATTCCCACCGTTCCGGCGATGCAGGCGCCGGTGAAGAGCCACAGGAAGAGCCTGTCCAGCACCATGGCCACGTACTTCCAGTCTTCTTTGATCTGAAAGAGAAAGAGAGCTTTAGTCCTTGCCGCCGCCGCGCCGCCCCGCGGGCCGCCGGGCGCCGTACTCACGCTGTCGAAGTCGTCCTGGTTGTCGATGTGTTGGGCGATGAACATGGCGTTGTGGATGGCCCTCTCGATCTCGCGGGGGTATCGCCTCTCCACCATTCCCGGGCTGGATTCCAGTTCGTGGATGATGACGTCGTCGGAAGCGGCCCGACGGAAGTGGGAAGTGCCCGGGTGCTTCTCGGTGTTGTTTCCCAGCGGGTCCTTGAGGTAGGGTTCCGTCCCGTTACTCTTGGAACCGTCCTTGCTGTCTTCGCTGTCCGTTTCGATTTTGTACTGGGGCTGGCGCATGAGCAACCAGCGGGGGAGGGTGCGAATGAAGACTCGCCGCACCCAGGGGGACATGCGATGGGTGGAGGGAGAGCGGAAGTGGACGTTGAGCACGGCGATGGTGACTATGACCGACAGCGTCACCAGGATCATGGTGAAGACCAGGTACTTGCCCAGGAGGGGCATGGCCAGGGAAGTGGAGGGGATGATTTCGGCCAGAACCAGGAAAAAAAAGGTGAGCGATAGAAGAATGGAAACGCAGAGCGACACTTTCTCGCCGCTGTCGGAGGGAAGGTAGAAGACCAGCACGGAGAGCCCGGAGATGCCCACGCAGGGAATGATGAGGTTGATGGTGTAGAAGAGAGACTTTCTACGGATGGTCAAGTTGAAGGTGATGTCCGGGTAGGGTTCTTCGCAGCAACTGTAGTATTTCTCCTTTCTTTTAGCGGGAACTTCCATAATGTCCCATTCCACGCTCAAGTAGAACTCGGTCAGGTCGATCCCGATGGGCACGACGTCTTCGTTTTCGATCTCGTGCAAATGCTTGAGATCCACCTGCCAAGAAATATACGAGGTCGGATGAAGCGGTGCTTTTACTGCGGAAAAAAGAAGAGTTGGGAAAGGAGGAAAGTCCCTACCGGGAGGGAACGCGTAGCGTATTTTTCGCTAGGAAACAGAGAAGTAGGAGAAACTCTTCCCGTATGAACGGAGTCAAGTGCGAAAGAGGTCCGTCTTATAAAGGCGGCTATACACCATGGGTTAATCCTGAAAGGAGTAACCATGCATGCCTGATTTTGAGTCATTCCTGGAAGTGTGTGGGGGAAAATTTAACAGTTTCGGCGAACTGTACCGACCACCCGAGTAGAATTGAAAAACCATTTGATATTTCTGGCGCAGTGTCAGTGCCGACCTAAACGTGTGTGAGAACAATGTCTGGTGAATGTTTGGAAGAATTTTTCTATAACCTTATTAACTTTTATTATTTATAACCTAATTAATTAATTTTTCAGGTTATGAATTATTTTCGGATCAAAAATTTCTCGAGTAAATAAAAATTATAAATAATTTTAATATTTAGAAAACTTCTCAATTTATTTCTTCAGTTTCATAAAACATCTTTGTACTTTTTATCATTTTCTTTTACATTTAAAAAAATTTATTCTTTTAATATCCAAGTAAATTAAAACGCGACGACTTAAAATAAGACAAAGTTTAATAAATTATTTTTAATTATTAAATTAATTTGCGATAATAATGTTTACAATTTGTACTAATATCGGATGTGGTTGACAATTATTAATATATATTCGTCTATAAAATTTAATCCATGAATTTTTTGGTAGTAAAATCGACTTGCCATTGATCTTTCGCTGATAATTGATGCTTTTTAACAAATCTATAGCCCAAGATTTCTCTTGAAAAATTAATTTTGTGATCTGAAATAATTCCATTAAAAAATTATTCGTATGAAAAATTAATTGTGTGATCGGTGCTACCCAAACCACTACTACTACTATTTACACCATAGACTTCTATGCATACTTTTTTCCCGCGAGTTTTAATAGAATTTGTTGCCAATAAACATCAGTGGCGTAATAATAAACACAATGGCGTAGCCAACATAACTGGCACCCGGGCCGCGACACTATATTGGCGCCCCCTCCCCCTCCAAAAACAAATTTTGTTTTTCTTGGAAACCATTTGGCTCCCCTCTGCCAGTGGCGCCCGGGGCAAGCTGCCCCACCCTCTGCTGAGAAGTTTTCTTGGTTTGTGGGCGATAAGAAATTCTGAAGTTCCTGGAGGACAGGCGGCCTCAAAGGATTAACTTATCGTGTATAGCTGCCTTTAGAAGTCCGCGTCTCGGTGGGGCCGGGGGCCGGCAAAGGATGTCCATCCGTCGGTGGACAGGAGCCGACCAACCCGCCGAAAATCAAACCGGGGACCGGAGTTGTGTCAGTTTGGCCAGTCCGACCAGTTTACCGGCGCGATCCTTCTTTGGCCTGGTTTGAGAATAGCGGCGCGGTCCCCGAAGAAGTCCATTTTACCAACGGATTGCCGGTCTTTGTCACGTAACGGCCCGTCGCCCCCGCATGCGGTACGAAACGACAAACGATTTCCGTTTCCGCCTTAGCCTTGGGGAAAAGCCGGACAAAAATCGGGGTAAGAGGGAAAGAGAAGAGACTCACCCGGTATCCGTCGTAACTCCACGATCCGAACTTCATAAAGCACATCTGGTTGTCGAAGGGAAAGTACTGAATGTCGATCTGGCAGGAACTCTTGTAGATGGCGGGAGGGTTCCACACCACAGTCCCATTGCTGTAGATGATGGCCTTGGTCATGATGGTCACCTCGTAGTTGCCGTCGGCGCTGCCAACAAAGCGGGATCAGCGCCTCTTCCTCTCCCGCGGGAGACGAAGAGGACCGACAAGATTAGACACGCGCTTATTTTTTCTCCCGACTCAACTTTCCCGTTCCTATTCCGGGCTTCCGTTTTACCATAAACACCCTCTGTGGCTCCCCCCGGCGAACGGGAAAGAAAAAAAGGTTAACGGGCACGCCACTTTAATCGTTTTTCTAGGGCTAAACTTCCGAGAATAACGCGTTTTACGGCATCCTCTACTAACGGGCCACTTCCCACGGCTAATTCTTGGCCCACGATATTTGTAGGGAAAACCGCTCCGTTCCGCTACTTTGGCTCTTTCTTTTCTTTCCAATTTTGTCTCCCGGTATGAGTTTACCTTTATTCGTCCAGCCCGGCCTAGGAATGAGTTTACCTTTATTGTCCACCCGGCCCGGCCTAGGAATCGGCCCGTGGCCGAGAGACCGATACGCCCGACAACGTCGAAACTGAAAACGGGCAATCGAAAGAATAACGTATGAATTATAACTCTTCCAACCTAACTAACGACAGTACTAAGTTTCGGATTCATCGGGGCAATCTTCGACGGGGTAAGGCCCCGACCCCCCTCTTCCTTAAAACGGCCGAAGAGTGGGACACGAACGTAATTTTGATCCAGGAGTCTTAAACTGTTAACGGCAGCTTCACTTTCAGCGGAAGATGGTCCACCTTTTCTCCGAGATACGTGGCCCAACTCCTAAAACCGGAATTTTCGTCGGGAACTCAAATCTCTTCGGTTCGTGCCCGATCTTTCCCTGGACCGCACTACCGTTCACACCCCGCGCATCGATGGAAAGACGCTTCATTTATTATTCTTCCTGTCAAACAATAGACCCTCTTAGACGAACTGGATAACGTACGGGCCGTCATCAGTCGGGCTCCCTAGTTGACAGGGGATGATGCCAATGCCTAGAGCAGCGGTTCCAAAACTTTTTTGATTCTCAGCGCCCTGGCTAAATCCAGATTTTTTGAAGGACCCCGTGTCAAATTCCAACAAGTACAATTTGCGAAATAGCTAAATAGCCAATAATTTTTTAAATTAAAGAGTTAGGACGTTAAGCAAAAAATAAATAAAACAAGTATTTAAGGTAACATAATCGTGTAATTCAGCAAATTCAATTAATTATAATTGGCGGGATGGATGAGCTCGTTGATCACCGCACATTTTTTCAAATCTTGGAATCGAACTGGACACAGCCACCCGCATTTCCTTCTCCACATTGATTTTCGTGCAATGCTTAGTTTTTATCATAGACTCGGCTTCGCAGATAAAAAGTGGCAAATGGAATTAAGATTCTCCGAGCTTTACCACTCAGAAGGGACATTCGTCTTTAACCGATATCCAAAATTCAGTTAATTCCACGCTGCTAAATTTTGTGTTCAACGTATTGTCGCCAGACAACTCAATAAGAATCTTTTCTTCCGCAGCAGTAAATTCGGATGGAACACCGGCATTAAATGGATCTTGAATTCGTGCAAATTTACCGATATAATCATTTTGAAAATACCTCTCAAACCGGGTGATAGGCTGTAATAAAAGGTTTTCGAAAATTGATTTCATACCTGGAGAGAAATCAACTCCATTGGCAGTCGAACACTGTCGCAACAAGGGCATGCATTCTTTTCATTTGTCTTTTCCATAGTTTTAATTTTTTTTATGAAAGCTGAAATTTTCTCAACCGACTTTAAAAGGTGCGTGTCGCTTACCCGCAGAGAGAGATTCGGAGCATTCGGCTTTTCAATAATATCGCATAAATATGCTAGTTTTACCAAAAAATCTTCATTCGCCAAATTTTAGACACGCTTGTGGTCTTCTTCCTCTAGATAAAAAATATAAATTTACTGTCTCAGTTCAAACGCGCCAGACAAAACATTACCACGAGAGAGCCATTGCGAAGTGTTGTGGTAGAAACAAGACGTGCGCTCGCGTCCCGTATCGTCGCATAGTTTTTTGAAAATCTTGCCTTCGGCCGAGTTTTATAAAGTACAGTATACTGTATTTACCACATATTCTAAGACCCAGTTCGATGTATGACTCGGATATTTTGATGCCAGTGCTCCCCTTTAAATAACGCCATGGGTTCGCATACATTGGGAATCTTCGCTTCGAAAAAGTGCTCGCAATCCTCCGTAACACCCGAACATGGGACGAACGTCATCGGTACAGATACCAACGCATTTGGTCCACTCCAAATTATTTTCGGATATAAAAATATTAAGGATCGCGAAGGTGAAAATATTAGGCCTTAACACCAGCTGTGATACTTTTGCAAAAGAGTCTTCTACAATGTTATTACTATCTATAAACTGTAAATAGCAAATCGAGTGAGCTTCATTCTTATTATCTGTGTCTTCATCCTGCTGCTACCCAAATTCCTTCCTTTTATTTTTTCGATTAAAACCAAAGAAGGCATCTGGGCCGGATAGGGTGAAGGGACGGTTGGTCGAGGAAACATTTGTTACTATTCTCACCACGTTCGTTACTCTGTTTAACCGTTGTCTAACGCGGGGCTACTTTCCACGTTCCACGTAACGACTACGGTAAAATTCGTACCAAAAACGTCAAATAAGAGTCCTAGCGAATTTCGTCCTATTTACCTTCTGCCTGTCATTGGTAAATTACTAGATAAGCTTCTAATTAGCGGGGTCTCGAAACACCTCCGTAAGAACAATCTCCTAAGCCCTCGCTAACACGAGTTTACCCCGGGGCAAGTCTACGATCACAGCAATATCCGCGGCACTCGATCGTGTCGAAAAGGCCAAAATAGCGAGAAAACACACTTTACCCATCAGTATCGACTACAGACTCGGACAACCTCTGGTGGACGGCAATTCTACAGCAATTACCATACTACGATTGTCCGCAAAATCTTTTCAACCTGACGAGCTGCTTCTCGCACGAAAGCCAAGTTGGTTATTACGGCAATAACACCACCCTTATCCATCTTGTTCCGAAGGGCTGCCCTCGGGGTTCCACGGCCATCCGGGCCTATGGATAGCCCTATACAATAACTTTCTCGAATCACTAAACACAAGTAGTGACTATTTGATACAAGGCTACGCGGACGATACGATTGCACTAATTAGTGATCAAAATTGCGACCACCTCCAAATTATCTGTAATTGGCTGCA
Source organism: Centruroides sculpturatus (assembly GCF_000671375.1). NCBI lineage: Eukaryota > Metazoa > Arthropoda > Arachnida > Scorpiones > Buthidae > Centruroides > Centruroides sculpturatus. The sequence continues at coordinate 91,827 of NW_019385200.1, forward strand.
TCGTCGCGTCTTTTCCTGGAGCGGAGATCGTAAATTACCAGTCAATCTCGACAAGTGCAAATATATAATATTCTCTAAGAAGACATCTCCGCAGAAAACTCCGCATCACCATCCAGAAAATAAGAATACCGAGGGTTAAGGATACGATTTACCTAAGTGTAATCTTGTACGAAACATCGTAACATCGAAACATTGTTGATTTTTAAGCGAGGAGCGGTTTCGCTCCTTGGAAGAAACATTGTAAACCACGTTTGTGCCAGAGTTAACCAAGTGGCCAATATCCTCCCTAGCATCTCTCGGAACATCTGGAGGCTATCCAGTTTATCCCGCTATATATGTCCCCCATTTGGGCCAAGGCCACTTTTAATCAACGCATCCGCAGAGAGCTCTTTAAAGTCGGGCCGCTTTGATAATTTGTCGGGTTTACCACACGGCCATTACTTCGGCTCTCCTTCATCGCGGGACTCGCACCCATTTATCCGAAGGCTAGGGCGGTCGTGTGGCTCCGGAACCTCACCCGCAAGACCAACTCGATGGGCACGTATACGTCAATCCACAATACAAAGACCATTCCTAATCTCATCGAAGAGCAATATTTTGACATCGACGAATATAGTATCGAAAGCGAGAAGACTGGCACTTACATCTTAGAGTATGACCCTAATATATACGACGTTCTACCACCGCCAGATACCCACTACGATGCGTTCATTTTTACTGATCTAAACGGGACAGTAATGCGGGCGCCGCCTTCGTAACAAGAATGGAGTTAAACCACGCGGATCCGCTTTCAAATTGGGACCCATCTGGACTGTCCCACGAGCCGAGATTTACGCGATTAAGCGTGCAGTGACGCTCACGAGAACTGGTTTGCTCAAAATATTTGTTTTTGCTCGTAAGCTCCCCCTACCCTTTTTACTTTTCCTTTTGTTCTTCTTTTCCCGCCTTTTTCTTTAGACGTGGATGAATGTGAGAAGTTGTAATGTTTATATATGTTCCTTTTGTGTTTAAATAAAAGTTTTTGTTAACTATAACAGTGTGTGTTTGAGGTTCTGATATCGAGTTTCAACAAAGACCAACCTTTGACACCACCCAAGTCTTGACGGAACACGGCGAGCTGTCCCTCGATGTTGGGGACAGCCTCCATCTAATCTTCGCCTACTCCAAATTCGCCAGCCAACGCCATTAGAGAGGTTGAGGCGCACGTTTTAAACGTGTAAACGTGTACGTGTGACGTTCGGCGCCGCTTTCCCGTAAGCCTAAAAGTTTGACAATGGTGTTTGGATAGTCGGTGGAATCACGCTCGACATTCCAAACACCATCGTCAAACTTTTAGGCTTACGGGAAAGCGGCGCCGAACGTCACACGTACACGTTTACACGTTTAAAACGTGCGCCTCAACCTCTCTATTCACTTACGGAAACAATACTTTACAGAGGACAAAACCGACCAGGCAATTCAAACTTCCTCATCGACGATTTCTTAATGTGGACCGAAACTTTAGATCCCACCAGCGAGCAGCCTTAGTAGACAGTCGAGTAGCGCATCCCAATCTAGAGGACGATAATATTAAAATCCGAGTTGGTTTTACGTACGCTCTACCATCCGTGTTTATACTATATTTATGCCAACCATCTAATACTGACTTACCGATGCTTATTAAATGTGCCCACCTTCTCCAGTCATTGTTTACGTTAATTTAGTTGTAATCTTCTGTTATATATCATATATCGATGTAATAGAAATAATGTTTATATGTTTTGTAAACTTCCCCCATCAAAACCCTATAAAATAGCTCAATATTCATCCCTTTCTCTACTCACTAGCATACTCCCTCTTCCTTACCCCCATTTCCATCCTAGGTTACACCTACCAGTGGCACCCGTTTCATCAACTTTCTAAATAAAGGTAAACAAAGGCAGGGAGAACGGGCCCTTTAAAGGAAAACTCGGACGGGAGACCGGCCCCACCTTTTCCGGAAACCGGAACGGGTCAGAGAATCCGATCGGCCAGAAGATGGGGCGTGTTTTCGCGGGCCGAGGAAGAAAGACTGCGGCGCGGCCGGTTTGGTAGGGGAGAAAGAAGAGAGGGCTCACTTGTTGTACAGCACGATATCCGGCAGCCAGATCTGCTCGGCAGGAACGTAGAGTTGCTGCACTCCTCCGTACTCTTCGGGATCCCACATCAATTTATGGTCCGACCATTTCTAATTAAGAAGAGAGAAACAATAAGGCAAGAGGCGTCGGACGTACGGTACGGTACTCGCGTACGTAACATTTGGACCATCCGACCCGAGTGAGAAAAAGTTTTTCCATTTTTGCACCCAACGCGTAAGATGACAAGGTTCCGACCGTATTCCGTAAGGAACACCGTCGACCGGGCTACCGTACGAACAATACACAAATTAAATTTCATTGTTTTCTTTGTTAAAATCGCCGTTCTCTTCTATCGATCTACCGGGAAATTTCGACACCGATTAAGCCAATTAAAAGGACGATTCTGTAACTAACAAATATATTTATGCCAGTTACATTATTTATTTTTACGAGTAAATATAGAAGTCTGGAAGGAAGGCCTACCCCGAAAGCAAAGACGACAATTACGTAACATTAAAAATACGTTACGTCATACATCGGATACGACTTGAAAAACATGTAAAAGTTGTGGGAAAGAAAGTTTTCCGAGAACCGCTTTTCTTGGCTGCGGATTATTCTCGTCGACCGGTCGAGGCTACCCTCGGCCCCGCGGCACCGAACTCGGGTTTATTAAGTACCCCACCCGCGCCCTTTCTAAGGCCCGGCCAAGTCGAAGGCGGTACGCGACTTTAGCCGTAACGGCGCCCTTTCCGTCCTTTCTCCGTCCGGGCGCAAAGTTTACCTTCGGACGCCGCCGGGAGAACACCTCCGTCGAGAAACGTCTCCCTCGGGGCCCGGCGGGCCGACATTCGGAAGAGTCCGGGCGCGGACGGGAAGACGAAACCCGGAGCCGGACCCTCGGGCGCGGAGCCCACCTGAGGCCCGGCGGGCCGGGTAGAAATTTCGAGCGCGCGAGGTGGAGGCGAAAAAAGAGAGGAGCTCACCTGCGTGACCCAGACGTTGGTGGTCATAATCTGGTTCTTCAGGTTCTGTCGAAGAGAAAAAACAACGGTTTCAGAAAAACACCGGGATGGCCTTTGGGGAAGGCTTTACCGCGCGCGGGCCACGGGCGGGAGGAGTCGGCGTCCGGACAAAAAGCCGGAGCGGCGGAGAAGAAAGAAGCCGGGGCCCGGCCGATTTTCCTTTCGTCGGAGCCCGGGGGAAGGGAAAGGTAAGACGGGGTGATCGGTCACTTTTCGATTTCCGTCCGAGTGGGCAAAGGGTTCCGACCGACACGGATGCCGGATGGGGGAATTTAAGGGCCCGACCGGGAAGGAAACACCGAGTCCCATCGAGTCTTTGGTCGCTCCCGGTTAAAATAGGCTTTTCCGTCCGGCTCCGGAGTGGGAAGGCGGAGAGGAAGTCGAAGGACGGTTTCTCGGACCGACGGCTTTCTCCGCATCCGTCCGCCGTCTTTTTATTCTTCTAGACCCTTCCCCTCTGCCGGGGCTTCTGGGTCCCGAGAAAGAGAAATAAATTTCCATTATCCGTCCGACCGAAAAAAGGTGGACCGCGCCGTTCCCGCGGAGGCTGCAGAGAATCGACCCCCCCCGCGGGTAGACGGTGGTCGGCTGACGGCGGATAGTCGATCGATTTCGACGACGACGACCGGGAAGATGCCGTGGGAATGCTTTTTTGCGCTCTTTTCTTCCCGGTCGGCCGTCGTCGCCCCTTTCCACAGTCCCGCCCGAGGAAGATTCCTCCTCCTTCCTGGCGGTGGCGCCACTTCCGTCCGTATATAACCGGCGGCCTTTTCCGCCCGGGGAAGAAACGGAGTTTCGGTCCGGTAATTTCCGGTTTATTTCGTTCCATCCCTCGCCCTCCTCTTATTACCCCGTCCGAAATCGTCCGCTCGCGCGCATCCCGCCAAAAACGGCGCCCGCCTCCGCCGCCCGGGGATGGTGCGGACGACGCCGTCGCGCCGTCGGTAAAGATCGAACCGGCTCTTCCTTTCGGATAAGGGGATGCGGACGAGTAGGGCGGCGGACCGCAGTCCTACTGCGGCGATAACCGCCGCATCCGGGCATTGGGCCGGATCTCCGGGCCCGCCCCGGACCGGGAGAGCCCGGACTTCCGGAGGCTTCTTAAGTCAGCGGAAGGGTACGGTCCCACCCCGGCGGGGAGAAAGCGGAGAAAGAACTTCTCTCCAGCTTCTTCCTTCGGCCCGAGGGAGGCGGGCGGCGGGGGGGGGCGCGAGGAAGGAAGAGGAAGAGACTCACCACGTCGATGAGCTGGGAGAGTTTGAGGCCCATCTTGACGGTGAGGGTGTCGGTGTTGTTGGTCACGGGTCGGATGAGTCGGTTGTAGCTGCTCATCAGGTCGTCGTACAGCCTCTTGGCGTCGGGGTTGGCCCGGGCCCAGGCCCAGGCCAGCAGCAGGCACAGAAGCGTGCCCGGATGCATCTCCGGCGGCCCGCTCCTTCCGTCCGCTGGGCTGCGCTGCGCTTCGGCCTGTCGGCCCGCCGCCGCCGCCTCCGATGGCCGGCGCCCTCTGGCGGAGAGAAAGCCAGACCGGAAGAGACGGCCGAGGCCGGCCTCGCTTTCGATCCGGCCGGGTCGTCCGCATTCCGACGACGGGAGGAGGAGGAGGAGGAGGAAAAGACTTCCGTGGCAGACCGAGAACGGCGGTGGAAGCGCGGAGCGGAGAGTCGGAAGCGATGGTCCGTAGCCCGGCTTGCGCCGGGCCGGGCCGGGTGCGCGGGCGGAAGAAGGATCCCGAGGATGGACGAGTTTGGCGCGGGCGGTGGTGGAGGTGGGAGGAGGACGAGAGTAAAAAGAAAGGTCAAGACGCGTTTTCCTTCGGTCCAGACGCGGACAGAATCGACCGGTCGGAGGGAACGACGGTCGTCTTTGGTTTGGCGCCGGAGGGGGAGGCTGGAGATTGGAGCGGATCGCTTTCATTCCGGGAATCCTTTCGAATACGGAAAAGCGCCGCCGGGTTTTTAAGGACGGCCGAAAAAAGTTTCCTCCACTTTTTAGAGTGTAGCGGTTTACCGTTTGCCCGGCATTAATACGGCGAAATTTACGGAATGAACGGCGGCGGCAACACCCGAAAAATAGTTTAACGGACCGTCCGTTAAACTATTTTTCGGGTGTTGCCGCCGCCGTTCATTAAAATGTAACGACAGCCGGGTAAACGCCTGGGAAAAACGCGGCGACAGACGTTTTTCGGTGTCGTTCGGCGCGCCGGATTAGCGGATTATCGGTGGCCTGGGAAAAGCGGAGCTTTAGGCAAAGAGCCATTTTACCACCGGTACCCAATTTTTGAACCGGCCCCCGCCGTCGATAAATTCAAGTACCCCGCCGGCAGTTTGGGTGGGTAATAAGTCGACTCCACCGGGTAGACGCGTACGGCTCGTGGCCGATATATTAAAGGGTGGCCGAGACAATTTGTCTCCTATAAAAAGGTAGAATGGAACCCGGAATTCCCGATTGGATAATTATGGCCCCGCTCCACCCGAGTTCGTTCGGCTTCCGTCCCGTCTTTAAAATTCGTTTTTCTTCTCCATTTTTCTTCGCGCACCGCGCCCGGAGAATACGCTTCTTCGGTGGCCGTCGAAGGGAAACGAGTGCACCCGAGCAGCGCCCACTCGAAAGGGGAGCCGAAAATGCATATATTTGTTTTATTATTTTCTCAAACCTAATTAATTAAGGGGCCCAAACGCCAGTTCTTACACGGGACACGGGAATGGCTAGTTACGGCATTGGGAAAAAGTATCGGCTGGGCGGTGATTCGTTTCGTAGGGACGTTTTTATATGGAAGACGTTTCCCGTCGATTGGTGGAAAATGGGTTTTCGTCCCACGTTTAATTTGAATTTACCAATTATAAATCGACGTTTAAAAGCCGGCGGCCGGGAGACGGAAACTCGTCCGTATCCAACGAAGAATACTTTAAGAAAAAATAGACAAGTTGCGGCCGAAGTTTTCGTCTTTAAAACGCCAACGTCGAACGTCGAGCGCCTCATACAAGACTGCTGAGTTCGACGTTCGACGTTGGCGTTTTAAAGACGAAAACTTGGGACGCAACCTGGCTAATAAAGACGGAGATTTTACGTAAATCCGGAGAATAGTTTTTATCTTTAGGAGTCGTGGCCGAAAAATCGGATTTTAACCCTAAGGTCGCTCCGATAAACCGGTGGAGTGGGAGGAGGACAACAGCCTCTTTTTTTATGCCGATAGAAATCCGTCGACGGACGATTCTTGGCGGCGGAAGGTACGACGGGGAAGGGAGGAAAGAATCGACGAGCGATTGAGCGGGTTCGGGCGGAGAATAGAAAAAGGAGAGACCGACTTTCCCCTTCTCCGAAATCTACCCGGAAGACTTCCTCTCTTCGACTGTCGGCTCGAACACCGACTGTCCAGGGCCCTTTTCTCGGACGCCGGTTCTTAATCGGGCGGCGGCGAAGGAAGGCGGGTGGATAAATTTTCCGCCCGGCGCCGGAAAGGGCAAAAACGCTCTTTTTCTTTCCCGGACGCCTTTCGGCCTTCGACCTAACCACTTTTTCCTTTCCGGGGCTTCTCCCCGCTCAAAGGCTTTCGACCTCGAGCTTTCGGACGCCTTCTCCTCCCGGGAAGCGGGAGACTCGTCCGTCGGGGAGGTGAAGACCCGGAAGTGTTTTCCGGCAAAGACCGGCGTCGTCGGTCCCAAACGGTAAGCTCCCGTTTTACCGTTTCGGAGTAACCTTTTAACCGAGTAAATCTCTAACCCACAATCGAACATTGAAGTTATATCTCAACCTGAAAAAGCTCTTCTCATACCGTTTTATAAATAAATCGTAAATGCTAATGGCGATAAAAATCTTTGTTAAGTCCCATCCCTCTCGAGATACGACGCCCGAACACTGTCTATCCTTCCATCCCGCCGCCTTTAACCGCCAAAATCTAATAGGATCCATGGCCTAATTCCAAACCTTCCCGCAAATTTCAGAAAATTTCCATACAAAGTGTCGGGAATGGTCCAATAAGACGCAAGATTCGAATTTATCGGTCAAAATTTATTTCGTCCCCTTTAAAGTAATCTTCTCTCATCGCCCGGCACTGGCGCCAACCATTTTTTTCAATCCTGGAAACACTCTTTAAAGCCGCTTTGGCCCAACCCCCGGGAACTGGCAGTAAATTTTGTTTTACGGCATCGATCGATTAGAAACGGCGGAAAGTTTAGTCCGGGAAACGGAGTAAACGGTGCGAGTACGGAGCTGGCGGGATCGATTATATTTGTGCAATTTTTGTCTAAAAGTTGAGCAACGAGACGAGCGCGGCCGACGGATGCGTTATCGTACCGCGGCCCCATCGGGCGGTTTTCTACCAATCGCTTCCGGCAAACGACGCAAAACGCTCAAATAATATTCCTGGTCGACAGTTTGGCCAGTCGGAAGGAATTGGCGTGGCGCAACACCGCGACGATCGACGGTCCGGCGCCATTGGCCGGATGGTCGAAAGCGGAGATCCACCTTTCTTGGCCCGGAAAAAGAATTTCCTCGGCCAGTCGAATATGTCCGGCCGCCATCGTCCACCAATAAATTCTCGCCGTCGTTCTTATTTAAATTGGAGAACGGAGTTAGATTAATCAAAGTCGAGACCGGATACGGAAAACTTAGGGGCGGGAGGGAGCTTTCCATCGATTATATACGAATTTTCCGTCCCGACCGGAAGCCACGTCATTTGAATTAAACCTTTTCCCCGGAACGGAATTACGTAAATGACCGGCACGGCTCTCTGGTTATCGGGAAAGTATGACGTACTGTACGGGGCAAGATCCTACTAATTTAAAATATATTTAAATTAGTAGTATAATTAATAAATTGATTATAAATACGATGGAAAGCCACGGCCCGGCAATAATTTTTGCCGGTTGTTTTCGTGACGAAGCCGGGCTCGGCAATCCCCAAACGATCTTCTAAAATTGCTCGATTCCGGGACGTGTTTAATAATGTCCGTCGTCGTTAAACGACGATGGCGGTCCGAGTGGACGGTCTCCGCCTTCCTCCGACATCTCGTACCCGATGTTCCCTGTCATTTTTTTTGTCCATGAGTGGAACATATACTTCTCTGAGCAAAAAAATTTTTGCTGAGTATATATATATATATATAGCCTATAAAATCTTAGTTTTTTCTATAAAAATTAAAATTATTAGTTATAAAGTAGAGGTTAAAATTCATTTTCAAACATATTTTATACAAAATATTATCTCTTGTCAATGACTTAATGTACAGTTATACCCCGACTTAGGCGATTTTCAAATCCCGTCGATTCGTCTTTTGTTTGAGCGGCACGCGGCTCTCGATTACTCACTCCCCTCACTCCTTATATAACGGCAAAACTAAGTTTTGATTTAACTTTTCTGGAAAAATGCCGTTTTCCAAAGATTTATTTATCGGGTACGATAACGGTTGGGTTAAGATGTCTGACATATATTTTAGAATTTCGTTATTTAAAAAATGAATGTCCGGAGAACTGTTTTTCCAGCCCATTATAGTATTATAGACCTGTAGGGAAGTCGTGTTTTCCAAAAACAAAGTATTAGATATACAGGCGTTTGTTACACGTTACTTGGAGTCGACGCTGCCGCAAATATCTGGTGCCAAACCCTTGGTGGATCCGTAGTGCTCGGCAAAGACGTTACCAATTCGTGTAGTGGCCATTAGTTGCTTTCCCCTTATAATTTTAACTTTGTTCTTTGTCTCGATTACCCCGGAGGGTAAGGTTTTAATTGTTTTCCAGAAATCACAAGGGGAGTTAATGTTAGAAAACAAAACACTGTAGTAGTTATTCCGAATTTGTTTATTCGAGTTATTTATATCCTCTAAGTACATTACTTGTTTCGATCTTCGAGAGTTTTCCATTTTCTATTCTTAACTTTCTTCCGTTATATTAATGTCAACGGGCGATCGGATATAAAATTCTTTAGGATTGCTTTCCTGCTAATTCTGCTTTTTTACATATTCTTTCTTCGAAAGATATTTGTCAATAAAAACCGGTAAAATAGTATATAAGTAGTCGGCTAATTGGTCGGTTGTCAAACTTTGAGTATAAAAATAATTGCGGGTAAAACGTGACGACGGAGCATTTGATAAACGGTAAATGGAGAAGTTATTGATTTTTCTGTAGGTGGCTTTCCTCTTCATTTCCTTATCGAGATCTTTCTCGGGAGTAAAGACGACGATGGGTAGATGATCGGAGACGGAATTTCGGTCTATTAAGAATGCGCACTCGCTGTCATTTGTTAGACCGTAGTCTATCCAGGTGTGAGTATTTTACCGTATCCGACAGGCCGATCGATTCGGCCAGAATCGTTCGATTTTCTGCCAATCGTAGGCTTATCGATTCGGAGGTGTCCGAAGAGTTTTTTTTAAGAAAATCGATGCCGAAATCTCTAATTATTTGTATTTATATTTTCCACATTTAGTTGATTTATAAAATAATATATCATTTATAACATGGAGGAAAGTTCCTTAGTCTGTAGACGGGGAACGATAGATTATCGCCGTCGTCGACTTACCAACAACTATCGTAACTATATTTACATAGTTCTTTGCCAAAGTTAAACCTGGTATTACTTCGTAACTTTTATTACTATGTATACGTAATACCATGCCTCCGTGTTGATTGTCTTCTTTCCATTCGTTCTTGTCGGTAATCTTTTATTTTTGGTGGAGGATTTTCGTCGTCTGTCCCAGCCTGGCAAAAAGCCAGTACTGTACGTCAAAATTACAATCGTATTCCTCCGTTGTTTTTAGTATTTCTAAATATTTCTTATTCAAACCTCTTACCTTGCAATAAAACACCAATAAACCCCTTCTAGAGAAATCAACTGTTTTTCTACGTATCGATAATTCAGTCGTTCCGGAAAATTTTCTCAATACTTTCCAATGTTGGTGTCCGAATTGGAGGGAAAGAAGAATCCTTTTTGAAAGTACATTTCCATTATTTGTCCGTGTATTACGTTATCGGCCAAACCCGACTTCGGGCCAAACGGGTTTATCCTACGCGTGTCGGGATATACTAGTTTATCCCAGGAGAATCTAGTTCGACTAAATACTTTTTTTTTAAAACTCTTTCCGCCCCGTGGACGCTAAGAGGGCCTCTTTTTGCCAGCCCATTACGGGTTGGGCCAGACCCACAATGGGGCTGCCGGGTGGCGAGGGACGGGGTCCGACATATCCGAACGGACCACCCCCAGGAAACCGGATTCGAATCCGAACGGGTGGAAAAATTCCTGGGGATGTTTGGACCCGTTCGGATTCAAACCCGGGTCCCAGAGCGATAGGCTGCCACCTCGACCGCTCGGCCATCCGGCCGCTTTTGTTATTTATAAGGGGAGAGCGCCAGCGCAATCCCCGGCTACAACAAATTACACGCCCCATCTACTCCATTTTGGGGTAGTGGCAGGGGTCGGCCAGACCCGAGTGCAATGGTCGAGCCTGACCCCGGGGGAGCCGACATTTTTCGTGCCGCCGAACGACCGGCGGCACGAAAAATGTCGGTATAAAAGCCACGACTTTTCTCGACGGTCTATCTTAATTTACGGCCGATTAAAATGGAGTAGTTTTCGGCCCCGAAAGTACTCGGACCCTGTTACCGTCCGAAAGACAATCGCTTTCCCCGTGGCCACCGAAAACTCCGTAGAAACTAGAAAAGTACGTAACGGACGTACGACTTCTCCGGGAATAAGGCCGAGACTCCGCTAGCGTAAAAACCCGGCCCTAAATACTTTTAATGGCGTGACCTATTTGCCTCCGCGCTGGGACGGCGGCCGCCCTTGGGCTCCGCTAGGCCAGTTACGGCTCTATAGACGATATATCGTGATTAAAAGTATTTACGGCCGGACTAGCGGCCTCTCGGCCTAACTGTTTTTTAACAGCCACCGGAAAATGTGCCGTAATTACCTTCCGTCCGGGTGGGATGTCGGAAGCCGGACCGCGCTACGGACGAACTTCCGCTTTGTCGGAGAGACACCCGGGCAAAAAATAGAAGATACTCCCGACATTTTCCCACCTCGGTAAAAAGAAGCCGGGGTCTTTGGATAAAGCGGCAAAATCGAGTATTCGGAAGATCCGGAGTACGCCCAGTTTTTTAAAAGCTTTTCTGCCACAAATATTGGCCAAACGCCCGAAAACTTTCGGTTAAACAAAACAAATGCTAAAAATTGCCTATCAATTTTATAACGTTGGGTAACAACGCAAATAAATTTTTCTCTCCGTTTATTAATTAGTTTTATTTCGGTCGAACTTAACGCCGGCCGAAACCCGGGCTAAACGGCCACAGAATTTACGACTTTCCACCGTAAAGACCCTTAACCAGCGCGAGTAATAAAAACGATAAATAAAACGCGGCGCCTGGAACGGTCGGATCGGACGCCTAGGCGGCGCTTTTGTAAACTTTGCCCATCCCTCCCGAGAAACCGTCGGCGGAGAATCGTAAGCGAATGTCTCGTAGTATTTAACGCGCCGGCCGTTAGTTTACGCGGCGCCACCGTTCCCGGTTTATCCATCCGCCGGCTCCGAAGTAAGTGGCCCAACTCCGTCCGGGGCCGAGATTTCGCCTATCTTCCGTCGGGTTAGGGGCCTAAGTCTGACCGAAACCCGTTTTCCCCCCATTTAACGCCATTACTACCGGCCCGGAACCCCAGGCGTAATTACGACTTTTCGGCTGTCGTTTAAAGGCCGCAAAAGGCCGCGTTTGTCGAAAGTAACGCCATTTTATTCCTCGTTAGTGGTTAATGCGGATAAATTTTCGCCCGAGAGGGGGTGGTACGCCCACCCTCCGGGAACGCCCGTATTTACTTCCCGTAGACGAAAATAATTATCCATTAGGTTACGCGGTAATAACAATAATAGAGGACACCGCGAAAATAAAAATTACGAAAAAGGAGACGGCGTTTTCCCCTCCTATCTTCCAACAGAAAAGACAAAATCGGTCCGTTTTCGCCCGGCGAAAAACCACCCCGCCCACCGGAACGACCCGGTGCCCCGAATACTCGGAGTAAGCGGAGATTTACCGTATTCCGTTACCTCAAAGTCCGTTTAAGGTATAATCGCCTACCTTACGGCCGAATTAAATCGGGCCTATTTAATTTACCGAGCAAAATATTGCCGTCCGCCGCCTCGAAAGCTTTACGTAAGTCCGTAAAAACTCTTTCGATTAGTCGGCTGGTAAGGCACGGTACAGTACGTACCGCGTACGGTACGTACGATAACGGAGAGAAGCGCAAAAAGTAGAGGCCATCCGACTTTTAATTTTTTAAACTCTTTTTAACAAATCTTTTCCCGTCGATTCTTTCGACGTCACAAAACATCGTATACGTAACAGCGCTCTGGCACGCGAGAATTATTACGTCCTACCAAACCGCGTGGGAAAAATTACCCGTTTTAACAGACGGGTTAAAAACGTATAGTACGTGGCGTTTTAAGATTTTCTACGTTTACTCGGTCCCCACCGTTTTTAAAGGCTCGATTGATATCTTTATTTCTTTAAAAGAAGGATTTGTCTGATTGGTTCCCGTTCGGGAGGGCCGAATTACCGTCGGAGAAATATCGATGGGAGTCTTTAGCTCGGCCGCGGAACGTACCGAGGACATTTACCGCACCGGTATTCGAAACGGTTATTTTACGCCTATATGGGAAGACACTCGGTCCGTAGCCACAATTAGGCCGCTTTAGCCGGACGTAATTTCTTTCTCGTCTGCGTAAGTAGCATTTTTCCAATTCCTTAGTTCATGGCTTTATTTGGCGCCCGCCACCTTCGACGGCGTATTCTCTACCGTTTCCGTCAGCGGTTTCTTCTCTTTATAAATTTTTCGGGTCCACCTTTCCGCCTTTTATATTTACGCTCTTTCGGTAACCGGTACGTTAACAGTCGCTCGACCCGGTCGATCGAATAAAAGTTGTTCCCCTCGACGTCGGGTGAAAGTTTCCTCCGGTGTCCCGGACAACCCTTAGTTTACCCACGGTAACGGCAGTTTAGTCGGATTATACTTCTTCCCCTCTCTCCGCTAACGACGCCTTTCTTAAATTCTACGGGCGGCCCAAGACCACTCTCCGGCCTCGGCTTTAGTCACCTTCGACCTTTACGGCCCGCGTCAGAAATTCGATATTCGCCGGGGGCCAAAAAGTGGCCTTCCGGTTTTCTCCCCGGTCGACCGGAAACGACGGCAGAGCGGCGCCGGAACCGGATCGATAGACCGGGCGGGAGGAGGAAGCGACGCTTCTCTTCCGTTCTTCGTTACATACAAAATGGAGTTTTTGTCCCAAATTCTCGGCAGTTTCCGTCCTCGGCCCCCGCCCAATTCGGCGGGGGATCCTCCCCTTTTATTGCGCCGGTCGGCCCACTCCAGAAAAATGTAGTTTTTAGTCCGGAGAATTCCTTCCGTTTCCGGAGACGCCATCTTTTCCGTAATAACCGCGCGGGCGGAGGAAACTTCGGTCTTTCTTCCCGCGCTCGGAATCGACCGCTTTCTGCCTCGGCGGACGACGGGAAAATTCTCGGGCTGCGTCGGCTCCGCTCGCCCCCTCGTTCCTCCGTTCGAACCAGGAGAACTTCCGACCTCCCGGAAGACGGCGGCGCCCGGAATCGAACGGCACCGCGGAGCGGAGGAGGCGGTCGACGGAAGCGCCTCTCGGCCGGAGCGGCCGTCGACGGGCGGCGCAGATGGGCGCGGGAGGCAACGCCGCTCGGTACCGGGCCCTGGTGTGGCTGTGGGCCCTGTGGCCCGCCCGGGCCGGGGCCAGTTCCGACGCCAAGAGACTCTACGACGACCTGATCAACGGCTACAACTCGCTCATTCGCCCGGTGGGCAACACCTCCGACCGGCTGACGGTCAAGCTGGGCCTCAAACTGTCGCAGCTGATCGACGTGGTGAGTCCGACGTTTCTCCCTTTCTTCTTCTTTCCGTTTCCCCTCTGACACTCCGTTTCTCTCAGAACCTCAAGCACCAGATCATGACCACCAACGTCTGGGTTGAACAGGTGAGTTTCGGGCCCGGGAGGCTGCCGGTCTTTCTTTCTCACCTTCGACTCCTTTCAGGAGTGGAACGACTACAAGCTGCGATGGGATCCCGAGGAGTACGGGGGCGTCTCCAAGCTGCACGTGCCGGCCGAACAGATCTGGCTGCCCGACATCGTCCTTTACAACAAGTGAGTGACCCGGAAAGGATCCACCCTCCCGCGATGGAAAGGCGGCGCGCCGGCGGAAAGAGAGGGGCTGTCGAGCGCGGCGGCGGGGGAGGAAGAGCCTCCGCCGCTCGGACGGGTAGGAGGTCCGATGCCGCGGAGGGGCGCGGCGCCCGGGGTCTCTTCCGCCGGCGGCGACTTTGGACGGGCGGAGAAGCCGCGGCCCGTTCTTTAACCCGGAAGCGTTTTTCCGTCGTTTCAGCGCCGACGGCAACTACGAGGTGACCATGATGACCAAGGCCATGCTGCACGCCGACGGTCAGGTGAAGTGGAAGCCCCCGGCCATCTACAAGAGCTCGTGCGAGATCAACGTCGAGTATTTCCCTTTCGACGAGCAGAACTGCTTCATGAAGTTCGGATCGTGGACCTACGACGGATACACGGTGAGTCTGTCCTCCTCCGCTCGGGAGACGGTCGCCCGACTCTTCTCCAGTTGCGGACGACGGCGGAACGGGCGCCGAGGTGGAGGGCGGAGGACCGACATTCTCTCCCGGTCTATTTTTAACAAAGGTCCGGGAGGGAGAGGCGCCCTTTCCGCAATTAGACCGGAGGCGACGAAGAGCGCCGTGGGGATCGGTATTAAAAAGATCTAGGTTATGCGGGCGGATACGCTTTTTCTCCGAAATCCGACGGTGGGTTTTACCTCGGTAATTTCTCGGTAGATTTGTGCCGGGAGACGATCCTCGCCTCTTTCTTTTGTCTTTTCCATCCCGGAACTGAGATTACGGACGGAAATCAAATCCGCGGCGGGACGGCCAACCCCGACCCACCCACGCACCTGGAAGACGAGAAGCCGACGGTCGGCATTCCTTCCCGACGTCTTCCGCCGATTTCCGGATGCCGGTGGCCCGGCGGAAGGATCGGAAGGTAACGGGCGAGGGAATTGGGTTCTTTTTCCACTCGGCTTCCGAAAACAAAGTAGTTCCCGTTTGCCGGAGTTGATCGGAGACGGTCGGAGGGGGCTTCTTATTCCGACGAAAGAATTGCCCGCGGCATTTTTTCCCGAGATCGACATTCTTAATTCATCCGCCGAGGAACGGACCGGAACACTTAAGAAGAAGCCAGGCGACACTTGTACATAAAAATCTACCGGCGCAAAAGAGAGAACGTTCCGATATCCGGGGACGACCTCTGGCGCCTAAATCCCTTCCACCCGTTTTGCAGTAGGAATCGATCGGACCGGGGAAAATGCGGAGGAGACGATCGATCGGCCGCCGTGACGGCGCGGGTACGGATAATTTCTGGCGGAAGGTGAACGGCTCGCTCTTATTTGAGGGGAGGACAACCGGTCCAGGGCCACCGGCTCAAATAACAGCGGTTCGGTGGAATGGACCGCCGTAACCAAATCGTCGGCTATCGACGTCTGAAACGAGGAAACCAAAATGCGCAAAGTTTTACCTAGAAGACGGGAAAAGACCGGATTTTTCCCGTTAGCCGTGTCAAAGGAACAGCCCGGAAGATGGGGAGGAGCGAGTCCCCTCCCGCCTTTGCCAAACGGAAAAAAGACGCAATTCGCTTGCCTTTTTTTCTTTTCCGCTTTCTTTCTCTTCTTAAGTCTGTAACGAAACGCGTCCCCAGGGAAGGGTCCGGCGCCGGGCATCGAATATTCCGGAGGAAATAAGCGCCGGTAGACCGGTCCCGGAAGAGTTTCCCGGACAACCAATTAAGTCGGGAATGAAGAGTGGCCGCGTACGTTCGGAGGAAAATAAGCCCGGCCGACGGAGACCGGCTCTTTCTCGGCTTGCTCCCACTCGCCACCGGCCCGCCGGGAATCCTCCTCCCGGTGGCCCGTGGCGGGTGGGAGAAAGCCGTCCCTAATCCCGGTCCCGTTGGCCAATTTCCTTTCCGTTCGGTCGATTTCCTTCCCGAGATTTTCTCTTCCGTTTGACAAATCTAATCGTTGGCTCCTCGTCCCGGTAAATTGATCCTCCCTTTCCCTTCCCCCGGGATCCCCTCGTCCTCTTCTACCTTTTCCCCCTTCTTCGGACCCGAAGGGATCCCCTTCCGCCCGGACCGAAAATAACCGTTTCGAAATTGCCGAATAAACACATTATCTCCTGTTTTCGCCGGTTAAGTCCCGGAGAAGGATCTCCTCTTCGCCCGGCTCGTCTCCTCCCCACCCCTAATCGCCTTCCCGTCTGGGACCTCGACTTTCCTCCTATTTTCCAACCTCTCTATCGGAGTAATTTCCACACTTTTCTCTTCCCCGTCGCTTCGTCCCCACAAATTAATTCCCAACGTCGCCTTCTCTTTTTCTTCCGCTCGCCGTTCCCGTTTTCCGAGAACCCCTTTTACACGACTTTTAGGCGTCGCTCCGAGCTTTTGTTTCGTCTCAGTTTGGCCCCGGAAGAACCGGCTCCCACCTCGGAAACCGTAACCGGTCCTTCCGTCGTATCCTCTCGGACCCGGACGGAAAGTTTGGGGATCGCCGACCGTTTTGGCCTTCCCGGCCAAAGCCGAGAGAAAAGCGGTGGAAAGCGGAGTTGGGCGCCCAGTCCCTTATTATCGCCGTCGCCATTTAAAATTACGGATTATTTCCTAACTCGGAAGGTTTCTTCGCTTTCGTCCGCTTCTGTTCTCGGTCCGAATACGGAACCTCTTTCCGTGGCGCCGGAGGACCCGAACCGCCCGGGCTTGGTTTACGCGTCTTACCTTTTCCACTGATTTGGAGAAATGACGCTTCTTTTCAGGTGGACTTGAAACATAAACACCAGACGGAAGATTCGCCCGACATCGAGATGGGCATCGACCTGAGCGAGTTTTACCTCAGCGTGGAATGGGACATCATGGCCGTTCCGGCGCGGAGGAAAGAAAAGTTCTACAGTTGCTGCGAGGAACCTTATCCGGACATCACCTTCAACGTCACTCTGAGGAGAAAGACTCTGTTCTACACCGTCAATCTGATCATTCCTTGCGTGGCCATCTCCGTACTTTCGGTCCTGGTCTTCTACCTGCCCTCCGACAGCGGGGAGAAAGTTTCGCTCAGCATCTCCATCATGTTGTCTCTGGGAGTCTTCTTTCTTCTGCTCTCCGAGATAATTCCTCCCACTTCCGTGGCCGTCCCCCTTCTCGGAATCTATCTTCTCTTCACCATGATTCTGGTTTCTCTCTCCGTCTTCGTCACCATCGCCGTTCTCTGCGTCAACTTCCGTTCGCCGTCCACCCACAAAATGGCGCCTTGGGTCCGAACCGTCTTTCTACGAATCCTGCCCCGAATGTTGGGCATGACCCGAGCGGAAGACAGGCAGTCGGACGACTCGGCCTCGGTCGACGATTCGGTGATGTCCTGTTCCTACCACCGACAGTACGAGATTCCGGGCGGGGAGGAAGAACAGTCCAAGACCGATTCCGATCTGGATTTGAGTCCCGCCAACGAATTAACCAGAGCTTACCTCAACGTCAGGTTCATCGCTCAACACGTGGAAAACTTCGACGTCTACTCCGAGGTGAGTTTACCTTTAAAACCGGTTATCTCCGCTCCTTCTATTTCCAGATGCGAATCGTCCCCCGCGTGATAACCGGAAATTACCCGGTCGGGCCCGGGTGGGTCGTCCTACCTCCGCTTACCGGTACGAAGACAAGGGTGAAAAATCGCGGACCGCTACCCGTAGCGACGCTTCGGGCTAAGTTGGTGGCCCGGCGTGGTTTTAAAGCGGCGCGATATCCCTAAGAAAGGAACTGCCGCTATTAAAGAGGGTTTAAGAATTTGGCCAGGCCCAACTGCGTTACCTTTCCTTCCCTATTTATTTATTCGGCGTGGCGGCCTCTTTTCCCTAAAGGAGAACAATGCGAAGAACAGATTGGAAATTTCGAAAATTAGAAACGTTTTTGGAGGGAAAACCGTCTGGTTAACTTCGTAATATCCGTTTTTGAAGATAGTTTTGGTCTATTTAGACTACGAGAATTTGCGGCCGGCGTGTCCGGAATCGGTTATCGAACCCCGAAATGTCGAAAAATATTTCGTAGCTGCGAAAATTACGATAATTCACCGCGGACTTGTACTTTTACAATCCCTTTACTTAACAAATTATATTTTAAACTAAAATTAATTAAGTCTAAATGTCATTGTTTTAATTTTTATTGTCGCGCGAAGAAAAATCTAGCGAAGCAGAACCGCGCGCACTTTACAATCGCCGTTACTGGATTGAAATTTGCTTTAACAATTCGACATTGTGCCGGAGTAGTCCGTAAGCTCTATTAATATAAAATTTTAAAATTTCACAAAAGCCATTTCTCCGGCAGAGGGAGAGGATAGTATCCTCTTTTCTTCGGTCTGCCGTTCTGTCGGGAGGTGTGACCAATAACCGGTCCATTCCCCCTCTCTTTTCGTCGCTCTCGGCACCGCTTCCGCTGGTTTAAACTCGTTTCTTAAAATATTTAAATTTATTCGTTGTCGTCTCTATTACGTTACGCCTCGGTACCTCGTAGCATTGCCGAAGTAGGATACAGAAAGAGAATATATTCGTCATTCGACATTACGAAATCACGAGAATCGTGTAGATTTCGGAAACGACGGGTGCGTAGCACGCGAGACGTACACGGGGAGAGCGGAGCAAATGTACGGCACAACGCGACTATTTACAGAACTATACAAAAAACAAGTGTGCTCGGGAAGGTAAGATACTACAGTAGAGCATCGATTATCCGAACCCGATTAACCGTCACATCGGTTAACCCACCGTTCTAGTCGGCAAATTTCAAACGTCCTCTAGTGATGCGGCGCTACAATATTTGGCTACGTCTCGGCTACTTTAATATTATTTTTGTTAAATTTTTGCGTGTTTTAGCTGGCAACACTGGCTCGACCACGAAAGGGAGGCCAGTACTGTATTTAAACGATGCTTAATTTTCTAATTACGAGTGGTTGTTTGTTTCGTGAGCAGTAAAATAATTTAAAAATAATTTTTAACGATACAATAGCGACGACTATTATTTAAAAAAAAAAATTTGTTAGGCTAAACATCGACGAAAATTCAACGCCAAGTTGGTTAATAGCGATATACTAATTACGTGGGATATACTAATATAGTATACTAATAATGTACTTTTTTCATTCTTTTCGGTTATCCGATCAACCCCAGTCCCCAATTGAGTCGGATAATCGATGCTCCGCTGTATTTTACATTTGTACGGTCCAAGTAGCCGCGGATTAGATTCTTTGCGGCGGTAAAGAGTTCCTCCGTACGGATTAAGTTATCCCGACTGCGGGGCCAGTCGCCATCTCGCGAAACGAGAAGTTTCGGCCGTTATCGGACGTCTAGAGCATTCGGAAGGTAATGACGTTTTCCATCGGGCACGTTGCGCGCGTGGCGGTAGTCGAAGTCGCGGCGACGGAATCCGCCGAGATGCCGACCGAATTTTTCACGGTTTGTTCACAACTGGGTCGGTTCACTGGCGACCTAGTACCGATACCGGCACGTAATACTCGCTTCCCTTTGGCCAAGGAAAAAAGGCACGCATCCACGCGCGCCTCCCAGTGGATTTGCCAGCGCGCGGTTGCCCAGTCCCGAACCCGGAGCTTGGGAGTTTAGCGGGTCAGCGAATAGCTGGGCCGCAACGCGATTAAGAAGGCCGTGTATATACGTAGATCGTCATCCTCCCGGGGAGTTTGCTCGGCCGCGGTCTCGGTGGCCGGGTGGGGAAGGAGACGAATGGGGTATTTCATTTGCCGAGAATAATTAGCATCCCCGTCCACGCTAATGTATCGATAGTCGTCCGGCGGGTAAAAACGAAACATACCTTATTTAGTCGAGGCGAGATTTTACCAAGTAACGGAGGCGCGGCCGCCGACGGTCGAAGACGAATGGAAAATTCGGTAAAAAGCCAGCTCCGAAGCGGAACGGGGCCAAAGAAGATTCTTTAGAAAGAGAGCGACGAGGTCATTTAATATCCAGCGGCGGTGGGAAATCGGGCCAAAATCGTTTGTCGTACGGAGAAAATGAATAGGACGAAAGAAGACGAAAGCGGATTTGCGTTTTGTTTACAAAATTCTAATCGAGCCACAATTGGCTTAAGTTAAAGACTCGACAGTAGCCGAGTGTACTTTTTGCGGAAACAGTTTGAAATGACGCCAAATCGGTTTATCTAAGGTAGGTTGGCGACGCAAAAGTCTATTTTATATTTCTGCGTATACGCTGTCTACTAGAAGATCTAAAAGAGTAAAGACGTAAAGATGAAAGAAAAAAAGTCTATTTTATACAAGTACTTGTATTTACCATATACTGTACTTAACTTTTTAATTTTATTCAAAACGTATATTTTCTTCTCGGTCTTAATTCATTTTTAGATACGGCTTTTACAGTAAATTGTAAAGCGAAAGCGCACCCGGCGCCGGGTTTTAAGTCCGATGGCCACGCTACCTGTCTAGAAATCTGTAAGAAAATCCGGCCACCGGACGAAATGAAAAACGGGCCGAAAATTATATTCGTCGTATCGATCGGCGCTTTCTCCGGTCCTCTTCTACGCCGCGCGCGGTACAATTTACCACGGACAAAATGTACGCCTTCCATTCTACTATTATATTTCTATTTCCGGTTCCGTAAAATCGATATTAGCGGCGCGGGTGGTTTTCGCACCACCCGAAGAAGTTACGACAGAGCGGTGGGCCGGATGGAAACGTAGCGGAAGCCCCGAGTCCACGGAATTTCGCAAAACCGCTTCTGCCAGATTCCGTGGATGTTTTAACCGAGTGGTCTCCACTTTCTGGTCGGACTGGCGCACACTTCGGGGGTTGGTCGCAAAATTTTCTCCAAAATAGTCCAAAGCCTATTTCCGACCGGCGGACTTACCGCGTGGACACAAATATAAATTTCCATTACCTCCGTGTTGCGATTTCGGATGGCTTTCTTGGCGTAAGTATACCTACGAGTATAATCGATCGTTTTCCCAGTCAAATACGCTATTAGTGGAATAAATTGTTTGGCCTAACTTACAGACCGGATCACCTACCGTCCATGTTTTATATTAAACCGTCGTTGCCCTATCTAAATCATTCTCCGCCTGGCTTCGGAGTGGATACGTCCCGAGGCTGCGCTTTCGGCGCCTTATTCCTTTCGGCTTATATTTATAACTTATCGAGTGATGCGAAATGGAAAGCCGTGGCCCGCGCGGGCGTATCGAATTGTTAAATCACCACCCCTCGGTTTTACCATCCGATTTTAATATACCGTCTCGGGTATTCTCCCAAGTTAATTTAAAAATTAACCAGGAAAAAAGGAAGTTACCGGCCGTCGCCACTGCCGGTAACACTTTTTTTTTCCTATCTTTTATTTTCTACCTTTCGATATAAAAACATCCGACGTTACGTTAACGGCACCGTACGGTCCTCCGGGAACCTCATTCCTGGGCGGAAAATGCGGGTAAATCTCTGGAAAAGTCCACCGGGCCAGAACCCGAACTATAGAAGTTTGTTTACGCGGTTACCGCCGGTACCGCGTACCGCCCAGCCGTACTTTTCGTCTCGTCTTCGGTAGGGATGCCGCGCGGACCAGACGATCCGTTCCGGTAGCGGAAAAGTTCGGTCGGACCCAACGTCGCCGTCGCCGTCGCTGTCGGTCCGAATTACTCCCGTTTCGTTAGTAAAAAGGAAGGCCCGAGAAACGACGCGCCGGAAATTGCTACCTCAGTCAGCGTACCGCTCGTCCCGATGGGTTCTCGGGTTTTGCGTCAAAAATAGCGCTCCGTTATTCCTCGGCCGCCCTATCGTCCCCCTCCAATCCCTAATTAATTTCCCGTTTCCAACGTTAACGACGGATAAAGAAAGATCTAACTTCCAGTCGCCATTATTCGGGAACAAAAATTGACCAAATTGGTTTCCTTCTACTCCAAATTACGGCACGGCGAAAGTCGCCGGCTGCGACTTTCCCCGGCAGTAATTTGGAAAGAGCTCCCAATTAAATTGGCAAAATTTAGCTTTATTCAAACTTGGCTTCTTCTTCTTTATCCCACGTTTATACGGGCTTTCCTTTTTTATTCAAACTTCACTAAAATATTAAATTAAATAGTGATATATGATTTAGGTGTCGATTCTTTATTCTTATTCCTCACACGTCGCACTATTTTACTGTTTAACTCTTGGCTCTTATTTGTTTCTTACCTAAACGATGGCCGCTTACCACTATTTAAAATTCAGTTGGGATAAACACTTTAAAATATTCAATTTCGCTATTTTATAACCTTTTTTTTATAAACGAATTATAAGAGAGAATTTCTGAATTTTCTCTTATAATTCATCTATAGGAAAGAACTATTACAAATTAGCTCTGTCTTTACAAGGATTACGTATTGTATATTATTAATAAAGATCGTCAAAATAATTTCTATTTTTTATATCTAACATTTCATTTTAAAAAATATCCAAATGAGGGGCGCGTTGGTAAACTTTGCCTAGGGGCTATTTTACCTAAGGGCTAAAATAACCCGGCACCGGCACCGTTGTCGGGTAATTTTACCGGCGCTCTACCCGAGGTAAAATACGACTGTTCGTCCGTATTAAAGTCTGGTCTATTTCCAGTGCGAAATCCTTCTCGGGCATTTTTCGCCCAAGTATTTTGCCATTCCGAAGAACAACGCTTGGCCCAAGTGGAGTGTCTTTAACGCACCGACCAGGTATTTCCATACCTTCCCGGGCTGACTTGTCGAAAAGTTTGGCCGGGGGATTTTAAGCCCAGTTCCTATCCGAATACGGTAGATTCCATCGACCGGATTTCTTTACTTTCGGCACGGATTTTCGTCCATGAACTATAAACTCGGCGACGGGACGGAGAGAGGGGAGGTCTTTACCCCCGTCCGTTCGTCCTCTCGCCGCCTTGCAGTCTCGATCGTCGGCGGAAACGAAATCTTAATGCCTTTTATCCGCGACCCTCTCTTCCTTTTCGATTTGTCGGGATGCTCGAGAATGTTCGGCTTCTTTACAGTAATAATAATAATTATAATTAGGCCTATTATTTTATTAGACGTTAATAGGAAAATGACAATTAAAATAAACTGATACAATTCGTTTATCTTAACGGGTCCGTAACGTCGAAGCGCGGCGTTTCCGGAACTCGAAACGTTTTTTCCTTCCGTCGATAAAATCACTTTTCGGTTTTTACCGGTTCCATTGCCGGCGCCGGCCGTAAAACCCGGATGGTTAATTCCGGAGGAGGCGCGGAATAACGCGTGGCCCGGGTTTTGCCTCGTCTTAAAGGGGTTGGAATTTTGACCCGGGTGCCGTCTTCTGTCGCCGGACGTTCGGCATCCGACGGCCCGGGTGGGAAACCGGCCGAATCCGTCGGCCTTCCGCTTCCGGGGCGCCCCGACCTTCTCCGCCGCCCCCGGAGCCGGCCTCTACCGAGGGAGAGGCCAGCGTTTCTCGCTCCGCTCCTGCAAGGAGGGGAAGAAAGTAATCTTCCGGTAAAATCGGGCGTTTTTGGCCGTTTCACGGTCCGAAAGGCGGGACGTAGGAGTAGAAAGAAAGAGTGGACGGGCCGACGCGGGTTTAAAACGGAAGAGGAAAATGACGGTTTGGCTTTTGTCGTTTCAGGTGGAAGAGGACTGGCAGTACGTGGCCATGGTGCTGGATCGACTCTTCCTGTGGCTGTTCACGGTGGCCTGCGTGGTGGGGTCGGCGGCCATCCTCTTACAGATCCCCACGCTGTACGACGGACGACAACCCATCGACGTGGTCTTCTCCAAGATGAAGTTCCGCCTGCAGCATCTGCAAGGCTAGCCGCCTCCTCGACCCCCGACCCCCGACTTCCTCTTCCTTTTCTTAGCCAATAAAGAGTTTTCCACCTTCTTCCAGCTTTCTTCCTGCCTCCGGCGGCTTTCCGCTTCTCCCCAAGCCCTTTGCCCCTCGGACGGTAAACTTTAGTCGGGTCGAAGCGATTGTTTCGGAGGGGCGAGACAGACGATCGACGACCGTGGGCCAACCGAAGCGTCCACCTTCTCACTCGGCTCCGACCACCGTATTATTGTGCGCTTTTCGTTCGAATGACCCTTTCGAAATTCCGCTTCCGGTGGCCGTTTTGGCGTTGGCAGCCTTTCCGCCCGTCCGACGATGCAAAATTTAATAATGTCTAAGACTAGTAAGAAAGTAAAATGGACGGGTCCATTTTAACGGAAAGTGGCTAAAAGCGGCCTGGCCGAGCTAAAAATTTAAACGCTAAATTACAGTAGACCCCCCTATAACACGGTAGACACGTTCCGTTTTATATAAATTCCGTGTTTTACGAGTCACTTAAATACACGAGCCATTTACAGCCAGGCAGTGTGCAGTTTAGGGACTACGGCTGTTTGAAAGGTTTTCTTCCATAAAATTAATAGATTCTAGACTAATTCGACTCGACATTTCCAAAACACGTATAACTTTTTGGGAATAATCCGTATGAACTATTCTATAAATAAAAAATTGTAGCGTTACTTACCGAGTGCGCACCGTTCGACGACGCCATCGCTTAAGCTCGTTTTCGTCGCGGAGCGGCGCATCGAACGGCGGGCGCGTATTTTCCGATAAGTTATTTTTCTGCGAAAAATTTGCTGAACTTCGGAGACATCGTTAATATAAATATTATTTTTATGGCCGTTAAATAATAAATGGTTTTTAGTAGGTCCGCCGCTGGTTTAAACTCAACGTTTAGTGCGATATTTGCTATTGGTCTAGATTTGACCGATCCCGTCGCGACACGAATCGGCGATGACGTTTTACCGTATCGTACGAGTCTTTTTAGCGTGTTTAAACGAATACGATCGTAATTTTTTCGCCGTGTTATAGGAATCCGTATTATATGAACACGTGTTATAGGGGATCTACTGTAATTACCCCCGGCCGTAGACGGAACGATTAACGTCTCCCGCCCGACTAAGTCGACTTAGGCGGGGCCCAGAAAACATCTATAAGCATCCGAAAGTGGAGTTATTTCCATTCAAAAATTTTCCCCAAAATTTTTCGAGTCGCGGCCCGTAAACGAAGAAAGTTTGGCCTTTGGCATATCGGGCCTCCGCGCCCGACCAAAGCTTTTGCATTTCGAATATTGCCTATGGGCTGGACTCGACAAAATGGCAAAGTAGACAAACCGACGAAGAGACGGTAGAATCGAAGAAAAAGGAAATTGGGAATAAATTTCGTAAAGAGACGGAAGTTTTAATCGCTAATTGCCTGCCTAAAGTGACTTTGGCCACACGCAATGACGGGTTTAGAAAATGCTGCCGTAACGTCAGAAAACTTAATTCTGAGATTAAACATTATTTCGACAGCAGCGGCGTACGGATACGAAATTCAATAGATACAAACCCTTTTACCTGTTTAAAAATTGCCGAAAAGAATTATACGCTGGGACCAAATCGACTGAAATTCCAGGAGAAGGTTTAAACAGATTAAAAGTTGCCGTTAGATCGACGGAACGGCTAACGAAGACGACGATTATGGAGTCGTATTATGTCGGCCGTTGTACTTAGCGACGATAGAGATGTAAACTAAACTACAGCCGTTGTTCTTAAATCCCTTATTCGTTACCGTTTTATTATTATACGAGCGCGCTACATTAATTCGCGACGAGAAAATAATTTCGCTGACTGGGATATCGATTTTCCACCGCCGCGCAACGCTTGGAATTTTATTAAATCTTGCCCCCGTACGTAATACTTTTCCCGTTAACTACCGAGTGGCGCTATCTAACTTCTATCGGGACGAACTTTTTGAATCGAAACAACGTAATTTTGTCAATTTTTTAAGTTTAAAATACTACCGGCTCATTTAAAATTTGGCCTTTTACGCAAAAATTTTCACTACGGCTCACGTTTTCGGATCCGACCGCCAGTGATGGGCCTCCGGCGGTACCGAAGGCCCATCACCCGCGGTTAATTAATTAATCGGGGTTCCGATTAATGGCGCCTTCCGGCAGTGACCTCGTCTCGCGCTTGGCCAATAAAAATCTCTTAGTCGTACCGATGGCCGGACGTCCGAGTTTCTTCTTCTTTTTGTCGGTAAGTCGGCGGAGAAATCCGTTCGTCGGCACCGGGAAGAGATTCGGAGGGTCGGAACCGCGTTTTGTTCCGTTGGTGGCGTAACCGTAAAATAAAATCAGATCGGTACTCGGGTCGATACTGACAAAACTAATTCGTTTAAAAAACTTTAATTTCTTCGGTGTTCAAAAATACGCGTTTATTTCGCTAATAAGTACTTTTTTTATTACAGATTCAAAAAGAAAAAAACTAAAATAGTTTAGTTGAAAAATAAAAGCCATCGTTAATTTAATTATTTAAATTTATTCGTGTTTAAAGAAGTACGCAAACAGTCTTTTAATTAATGAATAATTAGCAAAAAGCGGAAACTGCCATTTATTTTTATTACTTTTTCATTTTTTTTTCTATTAGGGGATAAGCGACGGTCACAAATAACTGGACCGATAGTTGGCGCGTTTGTCCCGTAGACTTAACTAAGGATGCAGCGATTAATCGGTAAGTAATCGACCACTTAGCCGAATAATCGGTATCGGCCATTTCCCCGATTAATCGGCCAATTTTACATTTTGGTATTTTTTGTTAGAATGTTACGTACAATGCTAGTAATAAAACCTGATAAATTTCTGTTATATATTTATTATTTATTACGTGACAAACTGAATATTAAAAAAATTTTACAATTCAAATTATTTTTTTCATCGATACATAAGTATAATATAACGTATAACACTGTATAAAGTTTAAACTTTGAATAAAAACGAGAGTATTGAATATGTTAAGAAGAGAAATTAAAATTTTATTTGTTTCATAACTTTAAACTTTAATTAAACATATAAAACAAATAAAAATTTAATATTCAAACTGTAAAAGTGTACCCTTAAATTGCGATGCAAAAACATGAGAATTTCACCATTTTCGGGGCATAAGCTATTTTTTGCCGGCTCATAAATGATGCCTTTAATGCTGAAGATTTTTTCACTTTCGACGGAAGATGCTGGGCCATTTAAATATTTCATAGCTATTTTGCTCAAATTAGGAAAAAGTTCTTTTAAACTTTTCCACCACAAAAAATATGTCACTATGTCTTTGTTTAAAGGGTAAATATAAATATGTTTGTAATTCTCGATCGAAACGTTTGTTCGTCTCTTTCGTGTTTTTTCTTTCTTTTTGAAAACATGCTATTCTTCATTCTTTTGTTTACCAGATGCTAATTCATCAAATAAATCAGAAAAACTTAGAGATTCGCCTCCATCTTGATCACCTCCGGAAGTAGAAGCTTCAGAATTTAATTCTTATTGAGATTTTGAATTATCGACATCTTCTAAGCTATCAATTGCCCATATTTTTATTTCCTTTACCGTATCCTCTTTTTGAAATTTCATTTTGAATCTGATAAAAATGACAAGCATAAACATTTGTTTTCTATATATGCTGTAAATCTTTTTTTTATTGAATTTTCTAGTTCTTCTGTTGTGGTATTAATACCACTAAAGGAACTACTGATCTTTGCTTTTGATAAGAATAATTTCAGAGTCTCTATTGTGGGAATTATTGAAGATGAAGTGGCTTCTCGTTTGCTGGCTTTCCACAGTAATTTCTTCCAATGGTTTTACAAGTAGAACAATTTTTTCAAACAGAGGTCACTGATATGGGCTTAACGTAGGAATTTTATTATCTATAGCACGGGTTCCCAACCTATGGGTCGCGACCCAAAAGGGGGTGGCAACGGGTTTTCTGTGGGGTCGCCAACTTATGCAGTAAACTAAAACAAAATTTTCACTATAATGCAATATTTATTTTTAATGGTGTCTTAAAGTTTGAATAATTTCATATATTTTTAAAAAATTAAATCAAGTGTAATCTGGGTACGTTATTCTGTCACAGTTGGTTGAAACATGTGTTGAGAGTTTTGAGAGGAATAAATTAAATATTGAGAATGACACGAGGTTGGCGTTAACAAAATTTCACTCGCGAATTTTGAGGCTGGTTAATAATACATGCAATNTGACAAGGGCCTTTTGCTGTTCCAACATGTAGTATGTAGAATTCCAGCGAGTAGGAACATCTTGATATTAATTTGTGTTTCTGAAAACCTAACTTTTCTTGCAAATCTTCCAATTTGATTACAGCTACAGCAGAATTATTAAAATGTGTGACAATATTTCTATTAACTGTGATTATAGTTTTCACATCTTGTTCAGAAAATATGCATTCCTTTAGTGTCAGCTGCGGCGTATATACTGTATAAAGCACGATAATGCTTCTAAGTTGCAATTCCTACTTCCAGCTACCAGATTTGCCGCATAATCTCTTAGTACTAAGAATATCTTATCACTTGTCAACTTATACTGTTCAAGAACAATTTTTAATTGTTCACTGATTCGTGTAGCTGTGTGGGAACCTTCGAAGGAAACAATTTGCAAAACAGCTCTTTCCTGCAGAAAATCATCGTTCAACCAGTGGGCTGTTACACTTAAAAAAGGAGAATTGTTTGTAGTTGCTGTCCAAATATCAGCGGTTAAAGAAATATATTTTGTTTCTGTTAAACGCAGAAACACTTCAGCTTTTTAAACAATGTCGAAGTTTCCGTGCGTCAACAATTAGTGGTGAGATTTATTTTAGAAACAAAGGAAGAGATTGTTGATTTTGCCAGGATATTCGATCGTCTCTTGTTTACCTGACCCGAGGGAGATGGAGGTACCGGGTGGAGAAAAATGGGTTTTTCCACATTATAATTAACTGTATAATTAACTCCAGGATCTCACACTATTAATGCAATAAATTATTAACACTAATCGGCCGATTAATCCATTCGCGCACCCCGAACGATATCCGTTTCGAGAAACTTAAAACGGCAAATACACGTAATTTAAGGTAAAAATAACGCGATCGAATGCCCTAATAATAAGTTAAAACGCGAAAACGTTAAATAAAATACTTAAATACCGTATAATAAAGTGAAGATCGCTGTTACCGTCGACTCGGCGCGTTAAAAGCGGTGGCGCGCGTATCGCTTTGGCACTTCGCCATACGTTCGTTTTTCGTCTCGATCATCGATTTTAAATGCTGGCTTTTACTCGTTAGATTCGGTCGCGTCCACACCTCTCGGCGCCTTCGTTAATAAGATTGTAATGATAACTACGTAACACGTAAAATGCGGATTTTATTAAATCCAAAGAGCATCGCTATACCAGAAATATCCAGCACAAATGAAAAAATAGTAAAGACCGCCGAACGTCTACGTGAAAATTTGAACTCGCTGAACAATTATTTCATTAGTTAAAAACGCCGACGTCAATAATTTATTATGTAATAAGGTTTAACTTATAATCGTACTCGAAAAACACTTGGCGCTCGGGACAATGTTTCGGCATTTCTCGAATTTATGGCCGTCTTCCGAAAATTAGCTTTGTATATTTCGAGTATCGCCGGATGTTTCGGACTGATCCAGTTCCTACGTGGTGTATTAACCTCGTTTCATCGACGAAGCGCCTTTAGGATATATCGTTTTCGGTCACTAACGCCGTGATGGAAAAAAACCCTTATCATAGAATAATGGTGCTCCTCGATGCGCTCGTAAAGAGATGTAGCCGCTCCTAAGTAGACCCATTTCTTGTTCGACCTATCGTATATAATGGGGATAGAATATACTCGGAATGAATTCCGCTTCGATTGGGTCCTCGGCATTTCGTAATAAAGCCAATACAATTAGGTTTCTCGCTAGAACGTACAAATTGGTTTGTTCTCGCAATTTGTTTGTAAATCTTAGAAAAATGTCGGTTAAATCCGGGGACTCCGTAGGTTTTAATTAAATTCGTCTTTCTTAGATATGTATCCAGACCGATATTTACGGTTGAGATTTTGGACTAGGCCGGAAGGATACCCTCGTTTCTCTACGCGTGGGATGTAGCGCGGTTCTATCTCTCCGTCGACGGTGTTGGCGGAGGGAGCCAACGTTCTTTTGAGTAGGGGTCTGTAGGCTGACGTTTTAAATGTATAAGGGTCTGTAGATTCCGAGAGAAGGAACGGTAGTTTGTACTCGGGATTTCCGGAGACAGAAACCCGATTTAATCCAGTTGTTAAACAACCCCTACGGCTTTCGTGTAGAGCGAGAAAGCCGAGTTCATTTTCTCGACATCCCGAAAGAGGGCCACATTTCCGCTAAAGTTTTCGGAAACATCTACGGATGCTCGAAATATACAAAGCTAATTTTCGGAACACGGCCATAAATTCGAGAGATGCCGAAACATTGTCTAGAGCGCGGAGATCTATTTTTCGACTACGATGATAAATTAAATCTTATTCTTTTAAATATAAATCTTCCGAAAAGAAAGGCCGGATCGTCAATCCGGCCTTTCTTTTCGGAACGCGAGAAGCGAATAAATGACGGTTACCAATTTCGGACAGACTGAGTCTTCAAATTGATTTTCGTAAAATTGCCACCCGACGAAATTCTACAATTAATACTATTGCTAATTTGAAATTATATGTCTTCCTTCCTTTTCCTGAATACGGAGGAGTGTATCGCTACTCCCTAGTACTCCGAAGGGAAGAAGAGACGGGAGATAGATCGCGAGGCGACGGAAGAGCCGGCCTTATAGAAGACGGCCGGAAGGTGCTGTACACGAAGGGAGATAGAATGCCTTCCGGGAGGACTTTTGCGAGAAGCTGGCCCCTATTTAGGCGTCATCCGCCAGGAGAAAACCCGGAAAACTCCGAGCTGCCAGCCTGTCCGAGCGAGGCGCGAAACCGCAATCGAATTTCCCAGAGTTTAGGGTCTGGTTTCCGCCACTACGAGCGGAGACCAGATTATATGTTTTGTTAAGAAGCTTATTTTAAGCTTCGAGCGCATTTGTTGACTACGGGAGAAGTTCGAACTCCGCAGCGAATCTTTGCCAAATTTGGCGTTCGAACTCAGAAGATTTCGAAGTTTGAGCCGTTCGAAGTACGAGGTACCCCGCATTATTATTAAAATGACGAGGTTAGTTCGTCTTAAATTTATTGAAAGAAATCTTCAATTCGCAAAATCTCTCGCTTCTGTCGCGCGTAACGCGGCGCGTTTTCCGACGATTTTCGAGTAAATGTCGAAACGTTTTCTTTTATTATTGGACGTAATTTGCAAATTGCTGAAATTTTAATCTGTAATGTAGATTTTTTGGCGAAATCTTCTCGGTAGATGATGCGGCGGAAGGCAGTAAAAAGTAAATACTAGACAATTGGTTCGAAACTTCGAATAATGAGTCGGGACGGTATTGCGCGCGCTATTCGGAAATCCCGGAGTCAACGACGTAAATTCTGCCGGGGAAAAATGTTTAAAATCGCTTTCCACCGATATCGCCGTCGTCTATCGAATTTTTGGGGAAGCGACTGGATTTCGAAAATTCCGATATAAAGCGCCGAAAGGGCGCGACAATTTACTCTTTGTCCTATTAAGAAATTTATATACCGGAGTTTACGTTTCTGGATCAAAGGGTAAAGGTGGAAATATCCGGGCTGGCCGCTAATTTTCTACTTACAAATAGACCGAATAGTGTTACGCGCACTTTTTACCGTAACGGAAGTGTCTAAAACGGGGGTGTCCGATCCGTGGCCCGAGGCAAGTTCCGATGCGGCCCAATAAACGCGTAAGCAAAACCGACAAATTTTTAAAATTTATTATTTATTTAATTTATTTATTTCAACGGCATAAACTAAAAAAAAAGAAGTTTCACAAAGTTTATACATATTTTACTTTTGAGTGAAAAGGAAATATTTTCAAATACTTGGAAATGTGCGAATGAGGAAGGAATAGTAAATAAAGCTGGAGTTGCCACTCAAAGATTATAGTCCCAAATTCGGGGAAAGGAGAGAAAGGCCGAAAGATATGAAGTAGTGAGAAAGGTTAAATAGACCTTCCGTTACGCAAATATTGACCCTTAATTTTCCAACCTCTTTTGACCTTTCTCTCTTTTCCCCTCGTTCGGGTTTCTAATCATCGAGTCTCGACTCCGGCTTTATTTAGTATTCCTTTCCGCGTTGCAAGATTTGGCTACCTTTTCGTTAGTTTGGCGTAAAAAATATCAATTGGCGCATTGGCTACTTTCTGGGCTACGTGTTATTTATAAATATATTAGTCGAATAAAAATGCATTTTAAAACGGTGTTTCGTTGGTTTTTTATTAATTAAAGACTCAAATAAAACAAATATTTGTATTTTCAAATAAATTTTTGTTTCTCTCCTTTATAATAAATGAATTTATCTATTTCTAAGTAAAAATTGAAAGTGTCTGTAGAAGTAATTTTTTAAAATATCCTTTTTCGTAATAAAGTTTTAATACTTATTACTATAATCTAGACATGTTAATCCTTAAATATACTTGNTTTAAAACGGTGTTTCGTTGTTTTTTTATTAATTAAAGACTAGAATAAAATAAATATTTGTGTTTTTCAAACAAAATTTTGTTCGTCTCCTTTAAAATAAATGAATTGATCTGTTTCTAAGTATAAATTGAAAGTGTCTGTAGAAATAATTTTTCAAAATATTCTTTTTCGTGATAAAGTTTTAATACTTATTACTATAATCTAGATACGTTAATTAATCCTTAAATATACACGTAAGTTTAAGGATTGGACTACAAGTATATATAATATATTAATACTCGTAGTCCAAAACTCCACGACTTCTTTCAATGTGGCCCGGAGAAACAAAAAGGTTGGACACCCCTGGTTTAAAGCTTGGATCGCGTTGGCGTACGAAGCGCGACGAAATCGATACCGACTTCCGGCCAGTCGGGAGCCGAAAATATGTCGACTTCTGCCGAATTTCGGTTCGTTCGATCAATTAAATTCGCGTTTAGAGTTTGTTTATCCCATCGGTCGGCGGGAAAAGTTGTAATATAATAATAATTATTATCATTATTAATTATTATAACAATATTACTACTTGGTTAACGGTAAGGTAATATATTTCTAAACTAATTGAGTAAAGTTTAAATTAATCTATAAGAAATATCAATTGTTTAATAACGAGTAAAATTTCTTGAAACTTTTAAATTTGCTCTTATGTTTGGAGAAAATTCTTTAAACGGAGGAACTTAAACTAAACCTTTTTGACCAACCGCCTTCTAGCTTAGTTTGCGCCACGTGGTTCCGTTGGTCGGTGACGGTTCGTACGCCGATGCGAACTTAGCTTAAGTCGACTTTATCGTACGGAAGGAAATTACGAATAGAAAGACTTCAGACGCGTCGAAATAATGCGCTATTGTTAAAAAGAAAACGAGCCGTTTCCGGAAATTACGAAAGAAATCGTAAGGTTAAGGAGGGGTTTTCCGGCCACATTCGTTTTCGTCCGGAAAATTCTAACGAAATTACCTTTTTTGGTAAGATCGAAGCGGAAACGAGAAAACTATGAATTGTATGTATACGGAATGAAAAAGTACGAACACGGGTTGTCGTAGTTCCAACAAACGAAGCGACTATAATTTTTAACGTAGTAACGTGTAATTTTACCGGAGATCCTTAACTCGCTAAAATAATTGGTCCCGGACTCCGTATTTTAAGGCTGTTATACACGTTACGGAAATCCTTTGAGGATTAACCGTGATTTTTTTTTCTATCTATCCACCTTTAAATAAAAATAATTCTTTATACGTTGGGAGATATTTTAATAAGTTTTGTAAATTACTATGTTCGATCCAGCCAGTTATATCCGAGTTTTTTTCGTCTGTTAAGCGCATCCTTTGAGGATTTCCGTAACGTGTATAACAGCCTCTTAGGTTGGTAGACAAAGCCGGGTCGGTCAAACGACCCCGAGATAAAGATCCGTTCGAACCGGCGTACCTATTGTGCGCCGGTTCGAACGGATCTTTATCTCGGGGATAGTATTTCCAATTAATTAAGGGCCGTGGTTTTCCCTCGTTGTGAAAATTACGTATTACAATTTCGGCCGGCCGAAAACG
Organism: Centruroides sculpturatus; assembly: GCF_000671375.1. Classification (NCBI taxonomy): domain Eukaryota; kingdom Metazoa; phylum Arthropoda; class Arachnida; order Scorpiones; family Buthidae; genus Centruroides; species Centruroides sculpturatus. The sequence continues at coordinate 126,009 of NW_019385200.1, forward strand.
AAGAAGGTCTTCCTTCGTCGTCGTCGCCCTCTCCTAATCATGTTTTTTCCATTTGAGAAAGGACGTGACATTTGGATACAGCCTATCTGCTATAACGATAGAGGTAAGTATAATTTTCAAATTATTATTGTATTACCTCTATTCAGTTTATTTGCAGATTCTGATGTTATCTGAATACTCGGAGCCCAGACACGCTAGGCAATTATCTGAGCCCATCTTGCAGTAATAATCAATGTCTACTACAAGTCGAAGGAAACTTTGCATTGATGTGACTGGATAAGACCATTATCGATGTGATTGGATAAGAATACGCCGTTGGATTAGAAAAGCACTGTTCAACTTGCGACTAGGCTCCATAAACTAGTGATGGTCGACAGTCTGTGTTATCTAAACATCTGTTATGAACTATACATGGCTTCAACATCGATGAGCTTCGACAAAACTTACCACCAAACTAGAAAAACTGTGCTGTGGACACTCGGCCTCATAAGATTTCATAACACTCTGTTTGTATTACGATTAGAATACAACACGCCCAGTTTATTGTTATATAGCATAAGTTTAGTTTTAAGATAGTCATANAACTACAGCCGTTGTTCTTAAATCCCTTATTCGTTACCGTTTTATTATTATACGAGCGCGCTACATTAATTCGCGACGAGAAAATAATTTCGCTGACTGGGATATCGATTTTCCACCGCCGCGCAACGCTTGGAATTTTATTAAATCTTGCCCCCGTACGTAATACTTTTCCCGTTAACTACCGAGTGGCGCTATCTAACTTCTATCGGGACGAACTTTTTGAATCGAAACAACGTAATTTTGTCAATTTTTTAAGTTTAAAATACTACCGGCTCATTTAAAATTTGGCCTTTTACGCAAAAATTTTCACTACGGCTCACGTTTTCGGATCCGACCGCCAGTGATGGGCCTCCGGCGGTACCGAAGGCCCATCACCCGCGGTTAATTAATTAATCGGGGTTCCGATTAATGGCGCCTTCCGGCAGTGACCTCGTCTCGCGCTTGGCCAATAAAAATCTCTTAGTCGTACCGATGGCCGGACGTCCGAGTTTCTTCTTCTTTTTGTCGGTAAGTCGGCGGAGAAATCCGTTCGTCGGCACCGGGAAGAGATTCGGAGGGTCGGAACCGCGTTTTGTTCCGTTGGTGGCGTAACCGTAAAATAAAATCAGATCGGTACTCGGGTCGATACTGACAAAACTAATTCGTTTAAAAAACTTTAATTTCTTCGGTGTTCAAAAATACGCGTTTATTTTGCTAATAAGTACTTTTTTTATTACAGATTCAAAAAGAAAAAAACTAAAATAGTTTAGTTGAAAAATAAAAGCCATCGTTAATTTAATTATTTAAATTTATTCGTGTTTAAAGAACTACGCAAACAGTCTTTTAATTAATGAATAATTAGCAAAAAGCGGAAACTGCCATTTATTTTTATTACTTTTTCATTTTTTTTTCTATTAGGGGATAAGCGACGGTCACAAATAACTGGACCGATAGTTGGCGCGTTTGTCCCGTAGACTTAACTAAGGATGCAGCGATTAATCGGTAAGTAATCGACCACTTAGCCGAATAATCGGTATCGGCCATTTCCCCGATTAATCGGCCAATTTTACATTTTGGTATTTTTTGTTAGAATGTTACGTACAATGCTAGTAATAAAACCTGATAAATTTCTGTTATATATTTATTATTTATTACGTGACAAACTGAATATTAAAAAAATTTTACAATTCAAATTATTTTTTTCATCGATACATAAGTATAATATAACGTATAACACTGTATAAAGTTTAAACTTTGAATAAAAACGAGAGTATTGAATATGTTAAGAAGAGAAATTAAAATTTTATTTGTTTCATAACTTTAAACTTTAATTAAACATATAAAACAAATAAAAATTTAATATTCAAACTGTAAAAGTGTACCCTTAAATTGCGATGCAAAAACATGAGAATTTCACCATTTTCGGGGCATAAGCTATTTTTTGCCGGCTCATAAATGATGCCTTTAATGCTGAAGATTTTTTCACTTTCGACGGAAGATGCTGGGCCATTTAAATATTTCATAGCTATTTTGCTCAAATTAGGAAAAAGTTCTTTTAAACTTTTCCACCACAAAAAATATGTCACTATGTCTTTGTTTAAAGGGTAAATATAAATATGTTTCTAATTCTCGATCGAAACGTTTGTTCGTCTCTTTCGTGTTTTTTCTTTCTTTTTGAAAACATGCTATTCTTCATTCTTTTGTTTACCAGATGCTAATTCATCAAATAAATCAGAAAAACTTAGAGATTCGCCTCCATCTTGATCACCTCCGGAAGTAGAAGCTTCAGAATTTAATTCTTATTGAGATTTTGAATTATCGACATCTTCTAAGCTATCAATTGCCCATATTTTTATTTCCTTTACCGTATCCTCTTTTTGAAATTTCATTTTGAATCTGATAAAAATGACAAGCATAAACATTTGTTTTCTATATATGCTGTAAATCTTTTTTTTATTGAATTTTCTAGTTCTTCTGTTGTGGTATTAATACCACTAAAGGAACTACTGATCTTTGCTTTTGATAAGAATAATTTCAGAGTCTCTATTGTGGGAATTATTGAAGATGAAGTGGCTTCTCGTTTGCTGGCTTTCCACAGTAATTTCTTCCAATGGTTTTACAAGTAGAACAATTTTTTCAAACAGAGGTCACTGATATGGGCTTAACGTAGGAATTTTATTATCTATAGCACGGGTTCCCAACCTATGGGTCGCGACCCAAAAGGGGGTGGCAACGGGTTTTCTGTGGGGTCGCCAACTTATGCAGTAAACTAAAACAAAATTTTCACTATAATGCAATATTTATTTTTAATGGTGTCTTAAAGTTTGAATAATTTCATATATTTTTAAAAAATTAAAATAAGTGTAATCTGGGTACGTTATTCTGTCACAGTTGGTTGAAACATGTGTTGAGAGTTTTGAGAGGAATAAATTAAATGTTGAGAATGACATGAGGTTGGCGTTAACAAAATCTCACCCGC